>NW_025145391.1:0-1297 GCF_004010195.1 Chiloscyllium plagiosum | reverse complement strand
TAGAAACAGATATGCAACAATTAGAGTCAAATCAGGTACAAGAAAAAAAAGACAACAGAGTTAAGAAACAATTGCATTGCTGGAGAAGATGAGTTAATGGGAATGAATTGTGCTGTAACATATCAATGGAACAGTTCAGATATTGAAGTTGATTTAACAAGAACAGCCAGAATATGGAACTGCGTGAGTAAACAATTGTTTTCCTTTAAATTCTGGAAACAGTAAGTGCTGGAATAACTCAGCAGGAATGGCAGCATCTGTGGACAGAGAAGCAGAGATAATGTTACGAGTCCAGTGTCAGAACTCAAGTTGAGTTGAACATGGATTCTGATATAGAGTCCTATTAGATTCAAACATTAACTCTGTTTCTGTGTCCACAACTGCTGCCAGACCTGCTGAGTTTCTCCATCACTTCCTCTTTTTACTTCAGATATCCAGCATCCACAGTATTTTGCTTCCTTTTTCCATTTGCTTGTTGTAGACTCCCTCTTTGGTTAAATGTGTATATGGTAGCTTCAAGTGAACAGATTGTCAACTCCAATATTAGACCTATGACCTAATCTAGTATCTGTATTAATGTAACAATGTACGCAGTTGGATACAGTGAGGTGAAAAAGTAGCTCCCCACTTTATAAAGGGTGGAGAGTCTTGTGGCACAGAAGTAGGGTACCTACCCGTAGACTCAGAGGCCTGAGTTCAACTCCCATCTGCTCCAGAGAAATGTAATGACATCCCTGAAGAGATTGAATAGAAGTATCGGTTAAAACCGAAATAAAGTCACGCATGCATTGTGTGGTGCACGCACTTTCTCTCATGCACAAGATCTTGTCCAACAAGAAGTTCTGTCTCATTTAACTCATTTTCTCCATCTGAGTTTTCGATGTCAGCACTGCATTCAATGACCATGAATGGTGTTTACAATGCTTTGAAAAATGTTCCCTGCCTATGCTGGTGGATGGACCACACTGAGCAGTGTCGACCCTTTTGTATCCATCCAATTTCCTGATGACCTTCACGTGTTATATTGACAACACATTCCCTCAAGGAAATGAGAATAACAATACAGTTGTTGGAAAACATAAGATCAGATGTGGTTGCGACAGTGAGGCTCATTTTATATATTAGGAAGACCTTGTAGTGTGTCAGTTATTTTGTTTGTTTATTTTAATCAGCAATATGAAGTTTAGAGTTGTGAGATCTCATCTTATTTTCTTGCTACGTTGATTTTCTTGGGGAAAAAATATATTTTATTCATTAAAATGACCTCAATGTCCTAACGGAGGTACTAAAGCAGTTA
>NW_025145390.1:0-1297 GCF_004010195.1 Chiloscyllium plagiosum | reverse complement strand
GAGCTCAGCCCAAATCTCCTAAAAAGAATAAGCCCTCCATTCCAGGCAGCATCCTGGTAAACCTCCTCTGAACCCTCTTGAAAGCATCCACATCTTTCCTATAATAGGGCGACCAGAACTGGACACAGTATTCCAAGTGGGGTCTAACCAAAGTTTTATAGAGGTACAACAAGATCTCTCAGCTCTTAAACTCAACCCCCTGTTAATGAAAACTAAACCACCACATGCTTTCTTAACAACCAACTCCACCTAGGTGGCAATTTTAAGGGATCTACGTACCTGCACACCAAGATCCAGCTGTTCCTCCACACTGCGAGAAATCCTGTCTTTAATCCTGTACTCAACTTTAAAGTTCGACCTTCCAAAATGCATCGCTTCGCATTTAGCCAGGTTGAACGCCATCTGCCACCTCTCAGCACATCTCTGCATCCTGACAATGTCACGCTGCAGACTGCAACAGTTCTTTATACTGTCAACGACACCTCCAACCTGTGTGTCGTCGGCAAACTTGCTGACCCATCCTTTAATCCCCTCATCCAAGTCATTAATAAAAATTACAAAGAGTAGAGGCCCAAGAACAGAGCCCTGTGGAACACCACTCACCAATGGCTGCCAGGCAGAATACTTTCCTTCCATTACCACTCGCTGTTTTCTCTCGACCAGGCAATTCTATATGCAGATAGCTAAATTTCCCTGTATCCCATTCCTTCTCATCTTGTGAACAAGACTACCATAGGGTACTTTATCAAATGCTTGCTGAAGCCCGTATATACGATAGCCACCGTTCAACCTTCATCAACCTGTCTAGTAACATCGTCAAAGAACTCAATAAGATTTGTGAGGCATGACCTGCCCTTCACAAGCCACGCTGGCTGTATTTAATCAAGCCATATGCTCTTCCAGCTGTCCATAAATCCGATCCCTCAGTTTCCTTTCTCACACCTTGCAGATGACAGGTGTGAGACTGATTGGTCTGTAATTGCTAGGGATTTCCCTATTTCCTTTCTTGATTAGAGGAATTACATTTGCCTCCCTCCAATCTTTAGGGACGGCTCCGGTGGAGAGCGAGGATGCAAAGATCTTCATAAGCGGTGAAGCAATCACATTTCTCGCTTTCCAAAGCAGCCGAGGACAAATCTGCTCTGGCCCTGGAGACCTGACAATCTTAATGTTTGTCAAGATTTTCAACGCATCAGATTCCTCAATCCCATCCGTTCCAGCATACTTACCTGCTCCTTAATGGCTTCATTCACTACAAGGTACATTTCTTTCGTAAAAACAGAAGCAATAAAACTCA
>NW_025145389.1:0-1297 GCF_004010195.1 Chiloscyllium plagiosum | reverse complement strand
AATAGGAAGGAGACTAGAATTGCACGCAATATTGCAATAGTGGCCAAACCAATGACCTGTACAGCTGCAACATGACCTCCCAACTCCTGTACTCAATACTCTGACCAATAAAAGAAAGCATACCAAATGCCTTCTTCGCTATCCTATCTATCTGCGACTTCACTTTCAAGGAGTTATGAACCTGCACTCCAAGGTCTCTTTGTTCAGCAACACTCCCTAGGACGTTACCATTAAGTGAATAAGTCCTCTAAGGTTTGCTTTCCCAAAATGCAGCACCTCGCATTTGTCTGAATCTGAATTTATCTCGCATTCATCTGCCACTTCTCAGCCCATTGGCCCATCTGGTCCAGATCCTGTTGTAATCTGAGGTAACCTTCTTTGCTGTCCACTTCACCTCCAATTTTAATGTCATATGTAAACTTACTAACTGTACCTCTTTTGCTTCCATCCAAATCATTTATGTAAATGACAAAAAGTAGAGGGCCCAGCACCGATCCTTGTAGCACTCCACTGGTCACAGGCCTCCAGTCTGAAAAACAACCCTCCACCACCACCCTCTGTCTTCTACCTTTGAGCCAGTTTTGTATCCAAATGGCTAGTTCTCCTTGTATTCCGTGAGATTGAACCTTGCTAATCAGTCTCCCATGGGGAACCTTGTCGAATGCCTTACTGAAGTCCATATAGATCACATCTACTGCTCTGCCCTCATCAATCCTTTTTGTTACTCCTTCAAAAAGCTCAATCAAGTTTGTGAAATATGATTTCCCACGCACAAAGCCATGTTGACTATCCCGAATCAGTCCTGCCTTTCCAAATACATGTACATCCTGTCCCTCAGGATTCCCTCCAACAACTTGCCCACTACTGAGGCAAGGCTCACTGGTCTATAGTTCCCTGGCTTGTCCTTACCACCCTTCTTAAACAGTTGCACCATGTTAGCCAACCTCCACGTTTGCACCTCACCTGTGACTATTGATGATACAAATATCCCAGTAAGAGGCCCAGCAATCACTTCTCTAGCTTCCCACAGAGCTATCGGGTACACCTGATCAGTTCCTGGGGATTTATCCAACTTTACCCGTTTCAAGACATCCAGCACTTCCTCCTCTGTAATCTGGACATTTTGCAAGATGTCACCATCTATTTCCCTACAATCTTTATCTTCCATATGTTTTTCCACAGTAAATACTGATGCAAAATATTCATTTAGTATCTCCCCCATTTTCTGTGGCTCCACACAAAGGCCACCTTGCTGACCTTTGGGGGGGCCCTATTCTCTCCCTAGTTACTCTTTTGT
>NW_025145388.1:0-1297 GCF_004010195.1 Chiloscyllium plagiosum | reverse complement strand
CAGTGTGGTTTATATACAAAATAACAGATACCCCAGTGTGAGGTACAGCCTGGAATCTAATCGAGGGGTTCAGTGTGGTTAAAATCTAGAATGACATATAGCCTGGAGTAAGTTACAACCTGTAATCTAATCGAGGGGTTCAGGGTGATTTATATACAGAATAACAGATACCCTAGATTGAGTTACAGCCTAGAATCTAATGGAGGGGTTCAGGATGTTTTATATACAGAATAATATATCATCCGGAGTGAGTTACAGCCTCGAATTTTCTTCGCA
The DNA here is from genome assembly GCF_004010195.1 of Chiloscyllium plagiosum. Lineage (NCBI taxonomy): Eukaryota > Metazoa > Chordata > Chondrichthyes > Orectolobiformes > Hemiscylliidae > Chiloscyllium > Chiloscyllium plagiosum. The sequence goes on along the minus strand of NW_025145388.1, from coordinate 1,021 downwards.
GGGTTCAGGGTGTTTTTTGTACAGAATAAAAGGATATCCCGGATTGGGTTACAGACTGGAATCTAATCGAGGGGTTCAGGATGGTTTATATACAGAATAACAGATACCCCGGAGTGAGGTCAGCCTGAAATTTAATCAAGGTGTTCAGGGTGGTTTATATACAGAATAACTGAAACCTTGGATTGAGATACAGACTTGAATCTAATCGAGGGGTTCAGTGTGGTTTTCATACAGAATAACAGATGGCCCGAAGTGAGCTACAGCCTGGAATCTAATTGCGGGGTTCGGAGTGGTTTATATACTGAATTACAGATATCCGGAGTGAGTTAAAGCCTGGAATTTACTCGAGGTGTTCAGTGTGGTTTATGTACAGAATAAAAAGATAGCCCGGAGTTAGTTACAGACTGGAATCTCACCAAGGGGCTCAGGATGGTTTATATACAGAATAATAGATACCCCGGAGTGAGTTACAACCTCGAATCTAGCCAATGATTTCCCGATTTGAATCCACAGAAGGTCAGGGTGGGATTTGAGAAACCCTGAACTTGGGATGAGGCCTAGCCAGGCAGGATTCTGATCCAACGCTGCAAATCAACAATTCAGTGGCTGAGCTCTTTCACGTTTTGTATATTAGTTTCCCTCATATATTAGGAGCTTGGAAAGTAAGGCAGACCTTACTGGAATGTCACATTGTCTCTCCGCATTCACAGTAAACAGGTTCTTGGATTGCATTTTAATCACCTTCAAAGAGCTGTCTCCATTTCCTATCTCTGCTAGCATCAATGAATGGAAGTGGCTTTTGACACATTGCCCCCTTTCCCTTGCTGAAAGTATTCCTGACACAAATCAGTCAAGAAGACATTTTATATTTGTCCACAGCCACCATTTTATATCAGCACAGCGATGACATTGAGTTTCTAAAGAAGGAAAAGCAAGAGAGACTGGCAACATCAATACAGATTGAAAATGATTTGCATTGAACACGCAGACAGAATCACTCACGAACAGACATACACAGACA
>NW_025145387.1:0-1297 GCF_004010195.1 Chiloscyllium plagiosum | reverse complement strand
TCCTGGGAGGGTTTGAGGGGACAGTGTAGAGGGATCTTTACTCTGTATCCATCCCCGTGCTATCCCTGTCCTGGGAGGGTTTGAGGGGACAGTGTAGAGGGATCTTTACTCTGTATCTAACCCCGTGCTGTCCCTGTCCTGGGAGTGTTTGATGGGGGACAGTGTAGAGGAAGCTTTACTCTGTATCTAACCCCGTGCTGTCCCTGTCCTGGGAGGCTTTGAGGGGACAGTGTAGAACCCCATGCTGTCCCTGTCCTGGGAGGGTTTGAGGGGACAGTGTAGAGGGAGCTTTACTCTGTATCTAACCCCGTGCTATCCCTGTCCTGGGAGGGTTTGAGGGGACAGTGTAGAGGGAGCTTTACTCTGTATCAAACCCGTGCTGACCCTGTCCTGGGAGGGTTTGAGGGGACAGTGTAGAGGGAGCTTTACTCCGTATCTTACCCCGTGCTGTCCCTGTTCCGGGATAGTGTTTGATGGGGCACAGTGTAGAAGGAGCTTTACTCTGTATCTAACCCCGTGCTGTCCCCTGTCCTGGGAGTGTTTGATGGGGGAACAGTGTAGAGGGAGCTTTACTCTGTATCTAACCCCATCCTGTCCCTGTCCTGGGAATGTTTGATGGGGCACAGTGTAGAGAGCTTTACTCTGTATCTAACCCCGTGCTGTCCCTGACCTGGGAGGGTTTGAGGGGACAGTGTAGGGGGAGCTTTACTCCGTATCTAACCCCATCCTGTCCCTGTTCCGGGATAGTGTTTGATGGGGGACAGTGTAGAGGGAGCTTTACTCTGTATCTAACCCCGTGCTGTCCATGTCCTGGGAGTGTTTGATGGGATCAGTGTTGAGGGAGCTTTACTCATTATCTAGCGCGCACACTCACATATTCAGGACGGCAGAGTTCCTGAAGAACATTGGTGAACCAGGTGGGATTTTGACAACAACTTGCAGCAATTCCATGGGTCACTCTGGCCTTTTAATTCCAGAATTTTATTCAATTCACCTTCCACCACCGACCATAGTAGGAATCAAACACCTAACCCAGATCCTGTGCCTAGGCCTCAGGATTAGTAGTCTGATAACATTCTGAATTCCCCACTGCCTTGCAGTACTTACACTGTAGTTAAAACCCCACTATGGTTTACTGGAGCTTGACCAGAGAAAAGGTGACCAGAGCAGCCATTAAACCCAACTGATAGAAAGCTTTAAAGAGTTACATCTGGGGGAGAAGTGGAGAGGCCGAGAGATTCAGGACCTATCAGAAAGATGTTGCGAAACTTGAAAGGGCTCAGGAAAGATTTACAAG
>NW_025145386.1:0-1297 GCF_004010195.1 Chiloscyllium plagiosum | reverse complement strand
ACCGTACAGAGTCAGTGTTTATACAGCAGGGTAACGTGTCTGTTTCTTGGTTCACAGGACGCGGAGATTATTCGAACACGAGACCCCCAGCTGCTGGAGACGTGCGATGTGGTTGTGGATGTGGGGGGTGTGTATGACCCTGAGCGACACCGCTATGACCACCACCAGAGGTAACCACACCGACCCTGTCGGCATGCCCAGGGACGGTGCAGGTTTCTCACCCTCCGCTTTACGGACGGTTCTGTTTCTGAATTGGTTTGAAGTTGGGAGTCTCTCTCTCTCTTTCTCTCCTTCCTTCCTTCCTTCCCTCCTCCTCCTCCTCCTGGCTGTGTGGGCCCGGGCTGGCAGTTTCCATCGTCGTCGTCCCCACCCTCCCCGTTTACCGTGTGGACGGCCCCTCAGGCACCAGGTGGATGTGTGACACAGTGCAGGCAAGGTCTGATTTAACACTATGCCTACTGTGAGGGGCTGAATGGCCTCGTGCTGTTCGTGTACAAAAGGCCATTGTAAGGGGGCAGAATGGCTTCCTCTTCCTGTGTGACAGGCTGGAGGAGGTGGAGGAGGGGCTGAATGGTCTCATGCTAACAGTCTGTTTCTCTCTCTCTCTCCCACCCTGTCGCCCCCTGTCTCTGTCTGTTCCCCTTTCTATCTCTCTCTCCCCTCTTTTTATGTCTGTTCTCTCTCTGTCCCCCTTCTCTCTGTCTCCCCCCCCCACCCCTCCCCATTTGCAGGTCATTTGCGGAGACCCTGGCGAGTGTAAAACAGGGGTCCCGCTTTGTGACGAAGCTGAGCAGCGCGGGCCTGGTCTACGCTCACTTTGGGAGGAGGGTCCTGGCTCAGCTGCTGCAGACTGACTGGACGGACCCCCGGCTAGACGTCCTGTACGACAAGGTGGGTCTCCGCCGAGGGGAGGGGAGGGGATGGGGAACCGAGCTCCCGCACTGGAACACAGGATGGGACTGACCTGTCCCCGCTCTCTGTCTGTCTGTCTCCGTCTAACCCTGTCCCACCCTCTTTCCCTCCCTCGCAGCTCTACGAAAATTTTGTGGAGGAGGTAGACGCGATCGATAACGGGATCTCACAGTGCGACGGGGAAACCCGCTACAATGTGACCACCAACCTCAGCTCCCGGGTCAGCTACCTTAACCCAGTCTGGAACACAGAGGACCCAGACACAGAGGTCGGGGTTGGGGGGAGGGGAGGGGAGGGGGGAGCTGGACGTCTGTGTGTGTGTGTGCGCGTGCCCGCGAGGGACGGAGTGTGGGAGTGACAGACAGACAGAGACAGAGAGAGAGAA
>NW_025145385.1:0-1297 GCF_004010195.1 Chiloscyllium plagiosum | reverse complement strand
CAATGATAACCCCCAGGATATTGATAGTGGAGAGTTTAGTGATGGTAATGCTGCAAAATACCAAGTTGTTATATTGTTAATTATTGGTGATGGTCATTGTCTGGCATCTGTGTGGTGCAAATGTTACTTGCCACTTGTCGATCCAAGCCTGGAGAGGGTCCAGATCTTGTAGCATTTTGGCATGGACTACTTCCATATCTGAGCATTTGCGAATGGTGCTGCACATTGTGGTGCTGCACATCATAAGGTCAGACGTGTCGAATATCCACACGTCTGACCTTATGATGGCGTAAAGGACATTGATGAAACAACTGAAGATGCTTGGATTTAGGTCTCATCCGGAGAGTCACTGAAGGTGTTGTCTTCTCTGGTGATGAAATGTCTGATAATGAAACTTGCAGCTCAGCGAGCAAACCTACATCCACTTTATCCTGAGGGACTAATGCAGAAATGTTCTGGAGCTCAATTGACTGACTTCCAACAACAATGACCAACTTCCTATCTGTCAGGTATGACTCTAATAGTGGAGTATTGGCCGCCAAAACCCTTTTTGCTCGGGTTTCCTGAAGCAACGTTTGAAAGAATGTAGCCTTGATGTCAAGGGCTGGAATTCAGCTCCTTTTTCTATGTTTGAACCAAGGCTGTAATGAGGTCAGCAGCTGAGTGTCACTGGTGGAACTCAAACTGTGTGTCACTGAGCAGGTTATTGCTGAGCAGGTGCTGCTTGATAGCACTGTTGATGTCCCCTTCCATCAGTTTACAGATAATGGGGAGTAGGCTGATGAGGTGGTATTTGGCTGGGTTGACTTTGTCCTGCTTTTTCTGTACAGAACACACTTGAGCAGTATTTTTTCCTCATTGTTGGTTTGTAACCATACTGGAACAGCTAGGCTAGGGGAGCGGGAAGTTCTGGAGCACAAGTCTTCAGGACTATTGTCAGCATGTCGTCAGGGCCCATAGCCTTTGCAGTATCCAGTGCCTTCAACCGTTTCTTGAGACCAGTCAATCGAATTTGCTGAATACCGCTATCTGTATTGATGGGGACCACGGGAGAAGACCGAAATGGATCATCCACTCGAAACTTCTGACTGAAGAATTCTGTGAAAGCTCCGGCCTTATATTTTGCACTGATATGCTGCGCCCTTCCTTCACTGTGGCTGGGGATATTTGTGGAGCCTCCTCATCCGGTGAGTTCTTTTATTTTCTACCACCATTCACGATCAGATTGGCAGAACCACAGAGCTTAAATTAGATGCGTTGGTTTTGGGATCGCTTAGCTCTGTCTGCTCCTTGCTTT
>NW_025145384.1:0-1297 GCF_004010195.1 Chiloscyllium plagiosum | reverse complement strand
AACTCTTTTCCTGGAGTGTTCTACTGTGATACTCCCTCCAGAACACTTTTCCTGGAGTGCCTCACTGTGATACTACCTCCAAAAGACTTTTCCTGGAGTGCCTCACTGTGATACTACCTCCAGAACACTTTTCCTGGAGTGCTTCACTGTGATACTAATCCTAAAACTCATTTCCTGGAGTGTTCTACTGTGATACTAACTCCAGAACACTTTTCCTGGAGTGCTTCACTGTGATACTAATCCTAAAACACTTTTCCTGGAGTGTTTTACTGTGATAATAACTCCAAAAAACTTTTCCTGGAGTGCTTCACTGTGACACTAACTCCAAAACACTTTTCCCAGAGTGCTTCACCGTGATACTAACTCCAAAATACTTTTCCTGGAGTGCTTCACTTTGATACTAACTCGAAAACGCTGTTCCCAGAGTGCTTCACTGTGATACTAACTCCAACACACTTTTCCTGGAGTGCTTTACTGTGATATTAACACCAAAACACGGTTCCTGGAGTGCTTCACTCTAATACTAACTCCAAAACATTTTTCCTGGAGTGCTTCACTGTGATACTAGCTCCAAAACACTTTTCCTAAAGTGCATTACTGTGATACTAACTCCAGAACACTTTTCCTGGAGTGCTTCACTGTGATACTAACTCCAAAACGCTTTTCACAGAGTGCTTCACCATGATACTAACCCCAAAACACATTTCCTGGAGTGCTTCATGGTGAGACTAACCCTAAAACACATTTTCTGGAGTGCTTCACTGTGATACTAACTCCAAAACACTCTTCCTGGAGTGCTTCACTGTGATACTAACTCCAAAACATTCATCCTGGAGTGCTTTACTGTGATACTAACACCAAAACACTCTTCCTGGACTGCTCCACTGTGATACTAACTCCAAAACACTCTTCCTGGAATGTTTCACTGTGATATTAACCCTAAAACACTCTTCCTGGAGTGCTTCACTGTGATACTAACCCTAAAACAGATTTCCTGAGTGCTCACTGTGATACTAATTCCAAAAAATACATTTCCTGGAGTGCTTCAGTATGATACTAACCCTAAAAGACTTGTCCTTGAGTGCTTCACTGCGATACTAGCTCCAAAACACTTTTCCTGGAGTGCTTCACTGTGATACTAATTCCAGAAAACTTTTCCTGGAGTGCTTCACTGTGAGATTAACCCTAAAACACTTTTCAAGGAGGGTTTTACTGTGATACTGACTCCAGAACAATTTTCCTGGAGTGCTTCACTGTGATCCTAAATTCAAAACACTTTTCCTGGAGTGCTTCACTG
>NW_025145383.1:0-1297 GCF_004010195.1 Chiloscyllium plagiosum | reverse complement strand
GTAATTTCTATTTAAATATGGCTATAAACCCCAAGGGTTCTTGTAATGCAGGACCACTAACAGGTATGTTACAAAGAGAGAAAAGGGGTTATTAACAAGTTGATAGTGAAGGGAGAATGATATAACTTCAAATCCTGTATGCCTTTGGAGATTGTATTCCTCCCCAGTTGATGCTCAAAATTTATGGAAATAGCGAGACCACATTCTCTGTTTCCAACAATTAAACTGATAGAGTCATACAGCATGCAAACCAACCCGCCAGCCCAATCCAACTACATCAGCCAGAAAAACACAAACTACATTATCCCCAGATACGTGAAGACCTATAGCCTACTATTCCCTGGCATTTTGCGTTTAAATACTGCGTTACCGTGTATCTGTGAGCTGAGCTTTTTTGTTCTTCCAAAATACGCATGAAATGGTTTCACGGAAATAGATCACACAACTTCAAAGACAGCGACAAGCTCATCAGATCAACAAAATGTCCTTATTGTTTAAAATTATCAGAAAATCGGATTGTCGTTTTAGTTCATTTGGGACTTTAAAGGAGCTAGACCAGCATTAATTGCCCTTGAGAAGTTCTAGTCCAGTTTGTGTTGGTCCATCCACGTGGCTGTTGAGTGAGAGTGCCAGCTGTGCATCTCTTGTGCCGGTTTAACTGGGAATAAATATTACTGGTGGTGGATGGAGTGTTACACAATCCGCCACGCTGTGATGAACAGCTTGCAGGATAACAGACTCTTTGTCAATACGAATATATGGGAAGGAACTTATTAGTCTTCGGAGAAATAACAACCTTACACGAGAAGTCTGTATAATAATGAAACGAAGTCTGATTCTATGTTATTGGTGAACTTAAAATAATGGCGTCAAACAGCTGGAATAATGTTGTTGCTGTTGTTGGACGTTTCTTGCACTGAGCATGTGAATTATCCTGGATGATTTCAGAGATGGATGGGCTGTCCTAGATTGAGTCTCGTCACTTACTGAGCACAGTTCGATTTAACAAACCAACAAGTCCAATTGGCTGCTGCTTCAGAATATATGAGAGCTTTCATGGCTGTCACCACATGGAATCATGTAATAAACACAAGGCCCATCGAGTCTGCACCACCCAGTGCTCATACAGGTGCTTTGTTATGTTTGTGAGGTTACCTTCCTGAACTACCCTCCCAGGCAATGTATTTTTGACACATATCATGCTCTGGGTTCGAAACAGATTTCACAAATCCTCTCTTAGTATCTTATCTTTCACTTCAAATGAATTTCTCTTGTTTTTGACCCTTTGACTAAGAGG
>NW_025145382.1:0-1297 GCF_004010195.1 Chiloscyllium plagiosum | reverse complement strand
GATACTCCTTGCGTTGAACCCATCTCTGTGTCCGCAAGTATCACTGCCAGTGCTACCTTCTCCTCAGCCTCCCTACATTCTTGGACATCCTGAAAAACAACTAACCTACTTGCTGGATTACAAGTCCGGATCCCATCCCCCTGCCAAATTAGTTTAAACCTCCCCGAAGTGTGCTAGCAAACCTACCTCCCAGGATATTGGTGCCCTTCTGGTTCAGGTGCAGCCCGTCCTGCTTGTACAGGTCCCACCTTCCCCAGAATGCAGTCCAATTGTCCAAATACCTGAAGCCCTCCCTCCTACACCATCCTTGCAGCCACGTGTTCACTGCACTTTCTCCCTATTCCTTGCCTGTCACGTGGCACCAGCAACAACCCAGAGATGACGACTCTGTCCGTCCTAGCTTTTAGCTTCCAGCCTAACTCCCTGAACTCCTGAATGACCTCCCCTCTTCCTACCTATGTCGTTGGTGCCAATGTGCACCATGACTTCTGGCTGCACACCCTCCCCCTTAAGGATTCGAGTCCGAGACATCTCGGACCCTGGCACCCGGGAAGCAACAAACCATCCGAGAGTCTCGCCCATGTCCACAGAACCGCCTGTCGGTCCCTCTAACTATACAGTCTCCTATAACTAGCGCTCTCCTCCTCTCCCCCTTTCCCTTCTGAGCCTCAGAGCCAGACCTCGTGCCAGAGACCCGGTCACTGCAGCTTACCCCTGCTAGGCCATTCCCCCCAACAGTATCCAAAGCGGTATACTTATTGTTGAGGGGAACGGCCACAGGGGATCCCTGCACTGCCTGCTTCCTCCCCTTCCCACTTCTAACTGTTACCCAGCTACCTCTGTTCTCTGGCGTAACTATATCCCTGTAGCTTCTATCAGCCTCTCGAATAATCCTCAGTTCATCCAACTCCAGCTCCAGTTCCCTAACGCAGTCTGTGAGGAGCTGGAGCTGGCTGCACTGACTGCAGATGAAGTCGGCAGGAGTATAGGTGGTCACCCCTACCTCAAACATCCTGCAGGAGGAACATTCCACTGCCTGCGCTGCCATTACTCTACACCTCGTCTCCAAAACAAGAACACTGAGTAGCTTACCTTTTTTTTAGGTTAGAGGAGGAGGGAGGGTGGGAGACACTACACGTGCAGTGTCTCAGGTTCCTTCTCCACTCAAATAACAATCACTTACGTTCCCGACCGGCTCTGCGCTCCGACTTCACTTCCGCCCAGCTCCCGCCGCGCTCTGCTGCAAAAAAAAAAGAAAAAAAAGTTCCTCTTTGAGTCCCCTTTTTCCACTCTGCCT
>NW_025145381.1:0-1297 GCF_004010195.1 Chiloscyllium plagiosum | reverse complement strand
ACATGCAGTCTGTTCAATGCCCTGCATGACTAACGCAGAGCCTTGCGGTCTTTTGATTATTCAATTCCTCTCACGTTAAAACACGTTATTTTGTTAGATTTCCGACATACTGTGCCTGCACAGGAATCTTTTGAGATTCAAGCACGAGGGCAACCAGATCCCTCGGCCTTTCAGAACTCCACAATCTCCCATTTTTCTGGGAATCACCTTATTTTATTCATCCTGATGAAATGACCAATTTCGTATTTTTCCACATTATGTTGCATTTGCTATATCTTTGCACATTGACTTAACCTGCCTTTTTGTAACATTCTTGTGTCACCTTCAGAACTTAACTTCCTTATACTTCCGTATCGTCAACAAATTTTCCAATGGCAGCGTCCGGGTCTTCATGTAAATAATTTATATAAATTGTATCAATTACCCAAATAGAAGCTATGTCAGAAGTGCATATTCGGTCTCTGACATATTATTAATTGTATCTTTCCAAAACGATAAAGGCTCATTTTTGTCCACTGTATGCATGTTGTTCGTCAGCCAATCATTTATTCATGTCATGTCTATTCTATATCCTTTTCCTTCTGCGTTTCCACGTTTGATGTGGAAACATTTCAAATGTTTTCTCGAAATCCGAGTAGAGTAAATCTAGTGCATCCCCTTCAGCGGTAGCATGTGTTACCTCCTGAAAAAAAGTGAGTGGATTGTTTGAAAGTGCTTTCCCGTTCAGGAAGCCATCTTGAATTTGCCTGATGAGCTTGGAATAACCTTTAATGAAAATTTCTAGCATTTTTCTGAAAACAGATGCTAAGCTAAGTGGTTTCTCTTTTCTGTGTTCCCCCATTTTTGAAGAAGGGAATTGCATGTTCTATTTTTTAATGGAATACCAGCTTTCCCAAATCAATGGAATTTTGTAAATTAAAAGCAATACACCAATTATCTCGCTGGATGCTTTTTTAAACACATAGCAAAAAGTCCATCAGGACCGGATACTATTTAGGCTGCAGCTTCAAAAATGCAATTTTTCTGATGACTGTGTTTTTCCAGAGTTTGTCCCTGTTTTTCACTTTCCGATTTAGCTCTGCTGTCTACAGTACAGATTTAATTTCAAATACTTATTTAATTCACGTCCTCTAATCTTATTTTCCATTATTAATTTTCCAGATTCACTTTCGATTGTACCAACATTCACTTTGTTAAAAGCAAGCAATTATGAATGCTGGAATCCTGCAGCAAAAAAGAAAACAGAAAGTGCTGGAGAAATTCAACAGTTTTGGTAGTTTTCGTTGATACACACAAA
>NW_025145380.1:0-1297 GCF_004010195.1 Chiloscyllium plagiosum | reverse complement strand
AAAACTTACAGTATTTTGGTAACTGTTCCCAAAATGGTCTGCCACTGAAATTTCAAACACCTGGCTGAGCTCATTTGCCAATACACAATCTAATACAGCCCGTTCACAATTTGGATTATTTATATATTAGGACATAGAACAATACAGTGCAGAACAGGCCCTTCGGCTCTCGATGTTGCACCGACCTGTGAACTATTCTCAGCTCCTTCCCCGACACTATCCCAAAATCATCTATGTGCTGATCTAAGGATTGTTTAAATTCTCCCTAATGTGGCTGAGTTGACTACCTTAGCAGGTAGGGAATTCCACGCCCTTACCACTCTTTGCGTGAAGAATTTGCCTCTGACATCTGTCTTAAATCTATCACCCCTCAATTTGTAGTTATGCTCTCTCGGACAAGCTGACGTCATCATCCTAGGAAAAAGTCTTTCTCTGTCTACCCTATCTAATCCTCTGAACATCTGAAATCCCTCCTTAGCCTTCTTCTTTCCAATGAGAAAAGACCCAAGTCTCTCAGCCTTTCCTCATAAGACCGTCCCTCCAGACTAGGCAACATCCTCTGCACCTTTTCCAATGCTTCCACATCCTTCCCGAAATGTGGGGACCAGAACTGTACACAATATTGCAAATGTGGTCGCACAGCTGAATATTGCTTCAAGAATCCCTCCTGGATGTACCTGCCTCTTCTAAGACCTTGGCACCAAGAGAGCCCGAGTGAATATGAGGGAAATTAAAGTTAGCTACGACCACTGCCTTGGTGCTTTTACATCTTTCCATGATCTGCTTATAAATCTGCTCCTCTAATTTCTGCTGGCTATTGGGAGGCCAATAGAATGACCCCATCACAGTGATTGCACCTTTCTTATTCCTCAACTCCCTTACTGGCTTGCTCAGTAGGCCTTCCAAGATGTCCTCACTTTGCACGGCTGTGACATTATCCTTAATCAGTAATTCAACTCTCCCACCTCTTTTACATCCCCTCCTATCAGACTTTAAACATCTAAACCCTGGAACATTCAGCTGCCCATCCTGCCCTTTTCTCAACTAGGTTTCTGTGGTGGCTGCCACACTGCACTCTCATGTACTACTTCAGGCTCTAAGCTCATCTGCCTTATTTGTCATACACACTGCATTAAAATCTCTACACTTGAGGCTGCTAGACCCACAATGTTCATTAACCTGGCCCTGTCAGTTCTTCTGACTAGACTTCCTAATTTAGTCCCTCTCATTTAGTCATAGAGTAATAGAGATATACAGCATGGAAACAGATCCTTCAGTCCAACCCGTCCATGCCGAC
>NW_025145379.1:0-1297 GCF_004010195.1 Chiloscyllium plagiosum | reverse complement strand
CGGAATCTATATGGTTCACGAGCCCATATCGGGAAATTATGTGCTCTAATATTGTTTTAGACATCACACTTGCAGTGGCAGTAGCTAGAGGGTATGCCTCAACCGAACCAGGTAGATGATCTACTATGACCAGCATATATTTTAGTCTTCCTACTCTGGGTAGTTCAGTATAAACTTCTTATACACTCTGAAGGGTCTCAATCCTGGGTCTCTTCCTCCCGGGATCTGTTTTCTCAGGACTTTCTTATTTACCTTTGTGCATATTATACATCCCTCACATATTTGTTTAGCAATTGTATATATTCCTTTACATCCATATTCCCTAAGAACTAAATCACACATTGCTTGTACTCCCCAATGGCTGCCTTGGTGTAGGACGGCCATAATCTCCCGCATCATCATTTTGTTTAACATTTCCCTTCCATCAGGTAACTTCCAATGCCCGTCAGCTGTCTTTGTAGCACCTAAATCTCTCACTTCTCTTTCTTCTCTTTCAGTAAGTATAGAAGCTTCCGGGGATCAGGGACAGTAGGTATTAGGGAATGAATCAGCACTCCTTGTGGGTCCAGGCCTGCTTCCTTACACACTTCATCGGCTAATCTATTCCCCCTAACTTCTGGTCCATTTCCTTTCTGATGACTATTTACATGCACTACCACTATTTCTCGGGGGAGTAATAGGGACTCCAAGACCCATTTAATCAGCTCCTCATGTGCTAATTCCTTCCCCCGGCTATTGATCAGTCCTCTTTCCTGCCAATTCTTTCCAAAAGTGTGCACAACACCAAATGCATATTTGAGTCACTGTATGCTGCTCCCTCTTTATTTTCTAATGCCCTAAGGGCTCTTTCCAATGCATAGAGTTCGCAGGTCTGAGCTGACCACCTATTTGGCAACCTTCCTGTCTCTACCACACTACATTTCGTCCCGTCTACGACTGCATACTCATTATTTCTTTTCCCTTCAGTCTCCCGGGATGATCCGTCTATAAAAAGTCAGGCTCCTGCATGAAGTGGAACATCTCTCAGGTCCATGCGGACCTTAGTTTGGTATTCTATAACGTCAAGACAGTTGTGTTCTGGATTCAGAGGAGATTCTCCTTCCCCTTTCCAAAGAAAGGCAGCTGGATTTAAACAATTGTCCGTGACCAACACTAGATCATCCTTTTGTATTAATATTGCCTCATACTTCAGAATCCGCGAGTCTGTCAACCATCGCCCAACGTTTTGGTTTAGGATCATTCTCACTTGGTGTGGGGTACTTATTATTAGGGCTCCCCCAAATGTAAGCTTTCTGCT
>NW_025145378.1:0-1297 GCF_004010195.1 Chiloscyllium plagiosum | reverse complement strand
TGCGCTTTTCCAGTAACACATTTTTAAGCAATTACACCAATGTCCTATCTCAGAAATCCCGGTGTCCTGTTTATAAACACTGCCCTCTACTGGCAGTCAGTTGTTGTATTTCCAATCAAGAATACAAGCATTTATTCTTCATTCAAAGTTATTCAGTTGCATTAACATCAAAAGACAGTATTTTGTTCTCCGTTTACAGTCACTGTTCCCACTGGTTTTTTAGTCTAATGATTCCAATCAATGGAATTATCCAAGTTACACTTCATTGGCCCCGGAATTCTGATCGGGAGTCAGTCGTTGTCACCGACACACTTCCCCCATTCCCCCTGACCCGACAACACCCCCGACATGACCGTGTCAGACCGGACAAACCCCCTCCACCAGACACCCATGACCCAGCTGGTCCCGAAACTCCATCACCTCCTCACCAACCCCAGGAGTCTACAGATCCCTCATCACTGACCCACTACTCCCCTTCGCCCCGACCACAGCCCCATTGGAATGGGATACCTTCCCTCCACCCCATTACCAGCAAAACAACAGCCCCTCCCTTTCAGCAGCCTTCACACCCCATTCAGTCCAACCACACTGGACTGGAAAGCTGCCCCTGAACAGATACCCCCTGCTCCTGCCAATGGGATTGGGACTGACAGCCAACTGCATTCCCCCATCACCACCCAATACCCACCCAGCCCCTACCTCACTAACCTGAAACCCCACCCACAGTGACCCAGGTAGAAGTGACCCTCCCTCCTGACCAGGTAGCCCCGCACTCCATCCCTAAACCATCAGGACCTGGAATATCCCGATCCTCCATACAATTCCAGCAGATCCATTAATCCCATTCCACTCCATTCTGATCCCAGCGGGATTGGCACTGACAGCCAACTGCATTCCCCCATCACCACCCAATACCCACCCAGCCCCTACCTCACTAACCTGAAACCCCACCCAAAGTGACCCAGGTAGAAGTGACCCTCCGTCCTGACCAGGTAGCCCCGCACCCCATCCCTAAACCATCAGGACCTGAAATATCCCGATCCTCCATACAATCCCAGCAAATCCATTAATCCCATTCCACTCCATTCTGATCCCAGCAAAACCAACATGCCCCCTCTACACCAACCTGATCTCTTGTCAGACTCCAAAGGTTCTCTCACTTACCTGACAATATACCCCTCTGCCCTGGCACATTTTCTCCCACTATCCTGGTCCTCTACCTTCCTCACACACCTTCCATTGAAACCCCTCACCCACCTGCCACTCTGTCCATCCTCCTTCCCAGCCTCTCACCAAC
>NW_025145377.1:0-1296 GCF_004010195.1 Chiloscyllium plagiosum | reverse complement strand
AGTGAGTCTTAGATTAGATTAGATTACTTAGTGCTGAAACAGGCCCTTCAGCCCAACAAATCCATACCGACCCGCTGAAGCGCAACCCACCCATACCCCTACATTTACTCCTTACCGAACACTACGGGCAATTTAGCATGGCCAATTCACCTGACCTGCACCTCTTTGGACTGTGGGAGGAAACCGGAACACCCGGAGGAAACCCACGCAGACACGGGGAGAACGTGCAAACTCCACGCAGTCAGTCGCCTGAGGCGGGAATTGAACCCGGGTCTCTGGCGCTGTGAGGCAGCAGTGCTAACCATTGTGCCACCGTGCCTTACTTCTGTTGTAGGAAAGATTTTGGAAAGGATTATAAGAGATAAGATTTATAATCCTCCAGTAAACAACAATTTGATTTCAGGTAGTCAACATGGTTTCGTCAAGGGCAGGTCGTGTCTCACAAACCTCATTGAGTTTTTTGAGAAGGTGACCAAGCACGTAGATGAGGGTAGGCAGTTGATGTGGTACACATGGACTTCAGTAAAGCCTTTGATAAGGTTCCATATAAGTAGGCTGTTGGAGAAAATGCAGAGGCATGGGATTGAGGGTCATTTATCAGTTTGGATTAGAAACTGGCTTTCTGAAAGAAGTGGTGGTTGATGGAAAATATTCAGCCTGGAGTTCACAAGGATCTGTTTTGGGACCACTGCTCTTTGTCATTTTTATAAATGATTTAGACACACGCATAGGTGGATGGATTAGTAAATTTGCAGCTGACACTAAAGTCGGTGGTGTAGTGGACAGTGTGGAAGAATGTTACAGGTTGCAAGGGGACTTGGATAAACTGCAGAATTGGGCGGAGAGATGGCAAATGGAGTTCAATGCAGCTAAATGTGAGGAAATGCACTTTGGGAAGAATAACAGGAAGGCAGAGTACTGGGTCAATGGAAAGGCTCTTGGTGGTGTGGATGTGTAGATGGATCTTGGAGTCCATGTACATAGACCCCTGGAAGTTGCCACCCAGGTTGATAGTGCTGTTAAGAAGGCATACGGTGTGTTATGTTTCACTGGTAGAGGGATTACGTTCCGGAGCCACAATATCATGCTGTAACTATACAAACACTAGTGCGGCCACACTTGGAATAATGTGTACAGTTCTGGTCCCCATGTTTCGGGAAAGATGTGGAAGCATTGGAAAAGGTGCAGAGGAGATTTACCAGGATGTTGCCAGGTCTGGAGGGAAGATCTTAAGAGGAAAGGCTGAGAGACTTGGGTCTGTTCTCATTAGAAAGAAAAAAGCTAAGAGGGGATTTG
>NW_025145376.1:0-1296 GCF_004010195.1 Chiloscyllium plagiosum | reverse complement strand
AATAATAATACCAGCAAAATCCAAAGAATTGACTTCGCCCTTGGAAGGAATTCCTTGTTCTTGATTTATTCCGCGTCGGAACTGTCTCAGAATGAACCAGCAAACATGAAATTACCGTCATATTCACACGCAGATTTGACGCATACTTTCTTCAGACAGTTTCTCTCTCACGTGAAGACGTATATATGGAGAGAGAAGTGAAGGTGATGTTTTAGCTCGATGGTCTTTCTCATATGGCTGAAACTGAACTGGGTAAAATTCCCGGAAATGCTGCTTTGTTTGTTTCATTTTATTAATTTTGCTGCAACTTCACTCTGTTCATTGCAATGATCGGAAGTGAATTGGATTTGTATCATTGGAACGTTTAATGTTGCATTCAATTTTGCTCCGAATTTATTTCAGTTTAAAGAATATATTGATGAGAAAACCAGAAGGTTAAACTACAAAACAAGATGTCAGTTTTGATGTCAGTTACTTTGGCAGATTTCAGTGGGTATCAAATGAACCCAACATCATGGCGATTGTCCTCCCATCTTTAAGGCATGGGATTAAAGCAGGAAATCGATCTCCAAGAGACGGGTCACTTCTTGTTCATTATGGAATATCTTGCCTTGACAATATGCAAAATCTGCTCAGTTCAATTTATAATGCTTCATGTGGAATATTAGTAGGGATCTTTCAAAACTCTGAGTATTTTTTGCTGAATCTTATTCTTCTGCATACGTTTGAGATATTTCTTTTCATCTAAAATCGTCCAAATTAGACATTGTTTACTTGCACCTTCCAACCCCCACACACCACTTTTACGCTTTTACCTGGCCACAGGCTATCTCTCTCATGCTGAAACTCACTTCTTGTGTGTCTCTAAATGTGCCTTTCCAAATATTTTGGAAACGAATTCGCTGAGTGACAGAAATTCTGCCCCATATATTCTTTGTCCGACATCGATGGTTTTGAAAGCCTGACGTTCAGAAATTTACGAAATTAAAAGAGTGAATTTACACCTATTTACTCTCTCCAAACCTCAAATACTCTGGAAAACTTCCATTCGGTTTTCCTTGGGTTAGTTTCAAAGTTTCCAAAACACAAATAAATAAAATTCGATCCCCACTGAACGCCGTCAGCATCATATCTAATGTCTTAGCAGCCCAGTAAACGCTGGCAGTGTCCTCTCTGACAGAATCACAGATTCCCTACAAGGCAGAAAGTACAATGCAGCCAATCGAGTCTGTACGGACACTCGGAACAGCATCTCAACTAGACCTAGCTTCCTTCTGTATCCCCGCAGGCCTGTGG
>NW_025145375.1:0-1296 GCF_004010195.1 Chiloscyllium plagiosum | reverse complement strand
CAGATAATCAGGAGTGACATCTGGAAGAGGTAAGAGATGTGTATAGTCTGCAAGACTTTACACAGTCCATAAGGAGTGACATCTGGAAGAGGTAATACATGTGTATAGTCTGGAAGACATTACACAGACAATCGGGAGTGACATCTGGAAGAGGTAATCGATGTGTATAGTCTGCCAGATATTACACAGACAATCAGGAGTGACATCTGGAAGAGGTAATACATTTGTATAATCTGCAAGACATTACACAGACAGTCAGGAGTGACATCTGGAAGAGGTAATAGATGTGTATGGTCTCCAAGATATTACATAGATAATCAGGGGTGACGTCTGGAAAAGGTAATAGATGTGCATAGTCTGCATGACATTACACAGACAATCAGTAGTGCCATCTCGAAGAGGTAATAGACGTGTACAGTCTGCAAGACATTACACAGACAAACTGCAGTGATATCTGGAAGAGGTTATATATGTGCATAGTCTGCATGACATTACACAGACAATCAGTAGTGCCATCTCGAAGAGGTAATAGACGTGTACAGCCTGCAAGACATTACACAGACAAACTGGAGTGATATCTGGAAGAGGTTATATATGTGTATAGTGTGCAAGACATTACACAGACAATCAGGAGTGTCATCTGAAAGAGTTAATGGATGTGTATAGTCTGAAAGACATTACACATACAATCAGGAGTGAAATGTGGAAGAGGTAATAGATGTGTATAGTCTGCAAGACATTACACAGACAATCAGGGGTGAAATCTGGGTGAGGTAAAAGATGAGTATAGTCTGCAAGACATGGCACATACAATCAGGAGTGACATCTGGAAGAGGGAATAGATGTGTATAGTCTGCATGATGTTACGCAGATAATCAGGAGTGACATCTGGAAGAGTTAATACATGTGCATAGTCTGAAAGACATTACACAGACAATCAGGGTTGAAATCTGGGAGATGTAATAGATGAGTATAGTCTGCAAGACATTCGTCAGACAATCAGGAATGACTTCTGGAAGAGGTAAGAGATGTGTATCGTCTGCAAGATATTAAACAGATAATCAGGAGTATAATCTGGAAGAGGTAATAGATGTGTATAGTCTGCAAGACATTACACAGATAATCAGGAGTGACTTCAGGAAGAGGTAATACACGTGTATAGTTTGCAAGATATTACACAGATTAGCAGGAGTGACAACTGGAAGAGGTAATAGATGTGTATAGTCTGCAAGACATTACACAGACAATCAGGAGTGAAATCTGGAAGAGGTAATCGATTTGTATAGTCTGCAAGAC
>NW_025145374.1:0-1296 GCF_004010195.1 Chiloscyllium plagiosum | reverse complement strand
GACCACAGCAGTGCATTGATCTATAAACCCTGACGAGATGGCTGACAAGCACGGGGAGCTGTGTAGACTACAGCAGTATATTGACCTATTACATCGGACTACATATCTGTCCACCACGGGCAGCTGTGGAGACCACAGAAGTGCATTGATCTAAAGACCTGGACTGGATGTCTGTGCATCACTGGCAGCTACGCAGACGACAGAGTGCATTGATCTATAAACCGTCTAGATATCTTTCCAGCACAGGCAACTATGCAGACCGCAGCATTGCACTGATTTATAAACTCGGACTTGATATCTGCCCAGAACGGGGACCAGTGTGGGCCGCAGCAGTATAATTGTATCCAGGCAACTTTGAGTAAAGCTCTCTGGAAGAGGTTGAGATTAATGTTGTTTCATTTCTTCTAACTTTCAATGTTTTTGGCTGTACTTTTCCAAAATACCGTGAACATGGATTGTAAATTCGTAAAGGAGAAAGTGAGGTCTGCAGATGTTGGAGATCAGAGCTGAAAATGTTTTCCTGGAACAGCGCAGCAAGTCAGGCAGCATCCAGGGAACAGGAGCATCGACGTTTCGAGCATAAGACCTTCTTCAGGAAAAACTGAAGAAGGGCTTATGCCCGAAACTTCGATTCTCCTGTTCCCTGGATGCTGCCTGACCTTCTGCGCTGTTCCAGCAACACACTTTCAGCTGTAAATTCGTGAAGAAAGCCCAAAGCAACATACGGGCCAGCAATGGCCATGATTGTGTCCTTCGAGGGACAACATTGCAAGGAATCGGACTAACTGTTCTGATTTTCCGAAATCATTCTTTGAAAAGGAAACAGCGTGAAATATCATAAAGACGACGGCAGGGTCGAAATGTTCCAGGCGGAAATCATCTGCTCCACCTTATCTTTGTGTCTCAGTTATTCATTCTGTTTTCTGGAGGGATTTTTTTTTCCCACACTTGTAAACATTTAAAGTGCCTCCGACGAGAATGGAGGAGGTGCATCCCAGGCCGGAGGCTGGTGAGAGGAGTCAAAGCCTCGAGATTTAAAGCACAGTGATGCCTGGCGACTCGTCCCAATGCAGTCTGGACACTGGGCCTGGTGTGACCTGGAGACGAGGTCCAGCGCAGTCTGGAGTCTCGGCGGTGCGGTCTAGAGATGGCCGGAGTGCGGCCCGGAGAGTGGGCCCGGTGCAGAGTGGAGACTGATCACAATGCGGCCTGGAGACTGGTCAAGATGCAGTCGGGGGACTTGGTGAATCTCAGTCTGGACAGTCAGCCTGCCGGGGTCTGGAGATGGACATAATG
>NW_025145373.1:0-1296 GCF_004010195.1 Chiloscyllium plagiosum | reverse complement strand
GGGAATGTAGACGTTATAGAAAGCAATGAACTTCGAATAACCAATTTCACGAGAGAATAAAAGGAAGTGAAACAATATTGAGATTGAATGCAAATTGTTAGGCTAATTTAGTAAGGAACTAATAACAGGAGATTGTCAAGTTCAACCCATAGTCAATCATAGTCAACATGATTTTATGAATAATAAATCGTGTTTAAATTATTTGCCTGAGGTCTTTTTTTAAAAATGTGGCATCAAGTTGGAGGATGGGGATCCGATAGACGTATTATACCTGGAATTCCAGAGGCATTGCAAAATGTGCCTCATAAAAGATTAATGTGCAAAATAAGAGCACATGGGGTTAGGCAAAGATTATTTGCTTGGAGAGAGGATTGACTAATCAGGATATGAAAGTGCTGGTGTTTGTCTGCTTGAACAACGTCAAACATCACACGACGCCTTATCGTAGTCCAACAGGATTATTTGAAAACCATAGCTTCTGGTTGTTGCTAATTAAACAGGTGTTAGTGAGAGAGGATGATGTTCGATACAGAATTTATATGAAAAAGATGAAAGGGTTGTACTACACATATGCTTTAAGTGAACACACTCGATGGTTTTTAGTTCTTTAATTCGTTAGAATGGAGGTGCAGGATTTAATTGATTAATATGCAAATCACAGAATTTCTTTCAATTCACTACCTGGAGGTACCGGGTGTGTGTGTGCGCATGTGCGTGTCCGTGTCTCCGTGTGTGTGCGTGTGTGTGTGTGTGTGTGTCTATGTGCATGTGTGCGTGCATGTGTGTGTATGCGTATGTGTCTGTTTGTTTGTGTGTTTCTGTGTGTGTGTGACAGAGAACGACAGATAAAGAGTGAGCGAAAGAAGGGTTGTCTGGGGAGTGGGGAGACGGTGATTGCGTGTAAGGGGGAGAGTTAGAGTGTACGTGTCCAAGTTAAGACATTGACAGATACAGCAGATGCCTTTTCTCACGCATACTCACTCCATGGCTTTCGATCTGCCCCTCTCTGCAGTCTCTGTTTCATTTGTTGTGCATGTTGCAGACACAGACGCTGTAACTACAGTCCCCATGCTCCATCCAGAGTTGGGCCACTAAATCCTCAGATCTCCCTGATTGTCTGAGGCAGTTCACAGCACAACCTGCAACAAAGTATCCCCAGCACCTCCACTAATTCGTCAATATAAAGAGTCAGTTATTAGCCTCTCAGCTACATGCGAATGCCAATACTTCACAACAACACTCAAGGAGCTTCCTTGTGTTACGAACAACACGATCAACTGACAGGTACAAACATAG
>NW_025145372.1:0-1296 GCF_004010195.1 Chiloscyllium plagiosum | reverse complement strand
GCCAACGTGCCCACACTGGGCCGTTACTGCCAATACTCCTGCAATGGGCCGTTACTGCCAACGCTCCCTCACTGGGCCGTTACTGCCAACACTCCGCACTGGGCCGTTACTGTCATCGCTCCCGCACTGGGCCGTTACTCCCAACACTCCCACACGGGCCGTTACTGCCAACGCTCCCGCACTGGGCTGTTACTGCAACGCTCCACACTGGGCTGTTACTATTAATGCTCCCACACTGGGCCGCTACTGCCAACACTCCGCACTGGGCCGTTACTGCCAACACTCCCACACTGGGCCGTTACTGCCAATGCTCCCACACTGGGCCGTTACTGCCAATGCTCCCACACTGGGCCATTATTTCCAATGCACCCACACTGGGCCGTTACTGCCAACACTGCACACTGAGCCGTTACTGCCAAAGCTCCCGCAATGGGCCGTTACTGCCAACGCTCCACACTGGGCCGTTACTGCCAACACTCCACACTGGGCCGTTACTGCCAACGCTCCCACACTGGGCCATTACTGCCAACGCTCACACACTGGGCCATTACTGCCAACGCACCCGCACTGGGCTGTTACTGCCAATACTCCCGCAATGGGCCGTTACAGCCAATGCTCCACACTGGGCCGTTACTGCCAACACTCCCGCACTGGGCCGTTACTGCCAACACTCCACACTGGGCTGTTACTGCCAACACTCCACACTGGGTTGTTACTGCCAATGCTGCGTACTAGGCCATTACTGTCAATGCTCCACACTGGGCCATTACTGCCAATGCTCCACACTGGATCGTTACTGCCAAAACTCGACACTGGGCCGTTACTGCCAACGCTCCACACTGGGTCGTTACTGCCAATGCTGCGTACTAGGCCATTACTGCCAACGCTCCGGCACTGGGCCATTACTGCCAACTCTCCCACACTGGGCCGTTACTGCCAACACTCCGCACTGGGCCGTTACTGCCAACGATGCACACTGGGCCGTTACTGCCAACGCTGCACACTGGGCCGTTATTGCCAACACTCCCACACTGGGCCGTTACTGCCAACGCTCCCGCACTGGGCCGTAACTGCCAACGCTCCCGCACTGGGCCGTTACTGCCAACACTCCGCACTGGGCCGTTACTGCCAACGTTGCACACTGGGCCGTTACTGCCAACGCTGCACACTGGGCCGTTACTGCCAACACTCCCACCCTGGGCCGTTACTGCCACATTCCACACTGGGCCGTTACTGCCAACATTCCACACTGGGCCGTTACTGCCAATGCTCCGCCCTGGGCCATTACTGTCATCG
>NW_025145371.1:0-1296 GCF_004010195.1 Chiloscyllium plagiosum | reverse complement strand
CATTTCGGGTAAAGGTTTCCTCAGGAATGATGAAGTGGAAGAAGGAGGCTCAGAGTTAAATTGGAAGTCGGGTTGATGTTGTGGGCAAGGTAACTATGAAGGCTATATGTAGAGGCAGGTGACGTCTGATTTTGATAATTTGGTGGGTAGGGTGGAGAAAAAGGTGGGAAGGAAAACGTAGAAGTAGGAGAGGTCAATGGGGATGTGGTGTGTTGGTGTATTGGACTTGGGATGAGTTGGAGTGAGGGGAGATTTGGAAAGTAGTAAAGTCGATGTTGATGCCGTGTGTTTGGAAGTTCACAAGGCAGAAGATGAGGCATTATTCCTGCAATTGTCAAGTGGATTGGTGTTTGAAGAGTCCCAGATTTGCAAGATATTGGGGGAGTGGGAGAGTATTTGACGTGGTCCGTCACAGGGCAGAGGGGTTGCTTGTTGAGTGCATCGTAAGTGATTTTCCATGAAACGATCCGTGAGTTAGAGGCCAGTCTCCCCAATGTAAAGGGGCCCACAGCGAGAACAACGGACACAAAAGATGAAGCTGGTGGATGCGAAGAAACATGTTTGCCTAATGTGAAAAGATCCTTCGGGGACTTGGACGGAGGTGAGCCGGGAGTTGTAGATGGAGATTTTGCACTTCATGCGGTGATAAAGGGAGATGCTGGGTGTGCAGGGTGGATTAGTGGTGGACGTGAAGCTAACAGTGGAGTTTTTAAGGTAAAGTGCTCTGTGAAACGTAGATAGGGGTGGGGATGAGCGACAGAGTATTGAGCTGGAATTACTGAGCATTGGAGATTATTAACTCATTCTTCAAATGATTAGTAAGAAATATTCTAGAGTATCAGACAATCCCAGAAGTTTACTCGGTCGTCACAGATGGCTCAAAAAGATTATCTCTGGGTCCAGCGGGATCAAGAGTATTCGCCTGAGTTCTCAAAAGTTTTTAGTGGATTATGCCCCTGTCCAAGAAGATTTGAAACATTTCAGCTGGCGTCCCAGGGAGTCTGAGTGGATGATCTGGGGCCACAGACGTATCAAGAAAATATATCTGGAGTATCAGATGATTCCAGATGGTTAAGCAGTGGTCCAAATGGATGAAGCAGGATTAACTGGTGTTCGTAGACAATTTCAAACGATTTGCATGGGATTCCAAAGGATTCATGAGGATCAGCCTGTAATCCGAGTGAATTGAAATGATTAACGTAGAGTCCACGTAAAATTGCGTGCATTTTTCTGCGTTCCCTCTTGGTTTGATTGGAAAAATCGAGAAGAATCGAGAGAGTCGCCCAGTTCCCAAAG
>NW_025145370.1:0-1296 GCF_004010195.1 Chiloscyllium plagiosum | reverse complement strand
GAGCTGGGCTGAAGAGCGGCAGTTAGACATTATACAGAGAAGTGTGAGAAGATTCGCTTTGGAAGAAGCAAAAGGAATGATGTTTACTCGGCTAATGGTAAGAATCTTGGTACTGTAGATGGGTAGGGAGATCACAGTGTCCATGTACTGTGCATAGGTTCCTGAAATTTGCCACCCAGGTTGATAGGATTATTAAGAAGGCATACGGTGTGTTGACTTGTATTGGTAGAAGGATTGAGTTTCGTAGGCATGAGGTCATATTGCAGTTGTCCAAAACTCTGGTGCCGTTCCACTTGGAATGTTGAGTACAGTTCTGCTTCCTTCATTATAGGAAGGATAAAAACGTTTAGGAAAATGTTCATCGATTTCCTGGGTCTTTACCTACTGTGGAAGTAGGTTCTCATAATGAATGTCTACGGAGGAAGAGGGACATGAGCCTGTTTTACTTCAAGAGAAGAAGGTAAAAAGGCGACTTAATTGAGATATATAAGATCGTCAGTGGGTTACTAGAAAGCCTTTTTCTTCGGTTGGTGATGGCTGGCACAAGGGGAAATTGCATTAAATTGAGGAGAATATTCATATATAGGGTAGATGTCATAGGTGGATTCTTTACTCAGACTGTCGTAGGGAGTCGACTCGTCCACTTTCATGGCATTTAAATGGTCATTGGATAAATATATGGATGTAAATGTAACAGTGTATGGCAGACGAGCTTCAGAATGATTCCATAGGTTTGCTGAAGGGCTATGATATTAGAGTCATAGAATCATAGATATGTACAGTACGGAAACAGATCATTCGGTCCAATTTGTCCATGTCGACCAGATATGCCAAACCTATCTACTCCCAATTGCCAGCACCCGGCCCATATCCCTGCAACATCTTCCTATTCATATATACCTCCAAATGCCGTTTAAATGTTGCAATTTCACCAACCTCCACTACTTTCTTTGTCAGCTCATTCCATGCACGTACCACGATCTGCGTGAAAAAGCTGCTCGGTAGGTCCCTTTTACATTCTTCCCCTCTGACACTAAGACTGTGCCTTCTAGTTCTGGACTCCCCAACCACAGGAAAAAGATTTTGTCTGTTTATCCTATCCATGCCCCCACCCCCCATGATTTTATAAACCTCGATGAGGTCACCCGTCAGCCTCCGACGCGCCATGTAAAATAGGCTGAGCGTATCCAACCTTTCGCTATAGCTCAAATCCTGGCAACATCCTTATGATTCTTTTCTGAACCTTTTTTTTAAGTTTCAGATCATCGTTCCGATAGGAAGGAGAAAATAATTGCA
>NW_025145369.1:0-1296 GCF_004010195.1 Chiloscyllium plagiosum | reverse complement strand
GATAAGGAACACAATCTCAGCTTTTTCTCATTGTCACGGAACACAGTCCCACTGTTCTCTGATTGATATGAAACACAATCTCCCCTTTTTTTCTTGATAAGGAACACAGTCCCAACCTTTTCTCATTGATAAGGAACAAATCCCACTTTTTTCTCATTGATAAGGAACACAGTCCCAACCTTTTCTCATTGATAAGGAACACAATCGCCCCCTTTTTCTCATTGATAAGGAACTTAATCACACCTTTTTCTCATTGATAAGGAACACAAACGTACCTTTTTCTCATTGATACGAAACATAATTACACCTTTTTCTCATTGATAAGGAACACAATCCACCCTTTGTCTCATTGATAAGGGGCACAGTCCCACCTTTTTCTCATTGATAAGGAACACAGTCCCACCTTTTTCTCATTGATATTGAACACATTCCCACCTTTTTCTCTTGATAAGGAACACAAACCGCCCTGTTTCTTATTGATAAGGAACACAATCGCACCTATTTCTCATTGATAAGGAACTTAATCGCACCTTTTTCACATTGATAAGGAGCACAGTCCCACCTTTTCCTCATTGATAAGGAACACAGTCCCACCTTTTTCTCATTGATACGGAACACATTCCCACCTTTTTCTCTTGATAAGGAACACAATCCCCCCATTTTTCTCATTGATAAGGAAAACAATTCCCCCTATTTCTCATTGAAATGGAACACAATCTCAGCTTTTTCTCATTGATAAGGGACACAGTCCCAACGTTTTCTCATTGATATGGAACATTGTCCCACTTTTTCTCTTGATAAGGAACATAGTCCCAACCTTTTCTCATTGATAAGGAACTTAATCACACCTTTTTCTCATTGATAAGGTACACAATCGTACCTTTTTCTCATTGATACGGAACACTATCACACCCTATTTCTCATGGATAAGGAACACAATCCCATCCTTTTACTCATTGATATGAAACACAACCCCCCTTTTTCTCATTGATATGGAACACAGTCCCATCTTTTTCTCATTGATAACGAACACAGTCCCACCTTTTTTTCATTGATACGGAACACATTCCCACCTTTTTCTCTTGATAAGGAACACAATTCCACCAATTTCTCATTGATAAGTAACACATTCTCAGCTTTTTTTTAATTGATAAGGAAAACAATTCCACCTATTTCTCATTGATAAGGAACACAATCTCAGCTTTGTCTCATTGATAAGGAACAAATCCCACTGTTTTCTGATTGATACGAAACACAATCTCTCCTTTTTCTCTTGATAAGGAACACAGTCCCAAC
>NW_025145368.1:0-1296 GCF_004010195.1 Chiloscyllium plagiosum | reverse complement strand
TGATACTACACACACACGGAATGTGGTGCATCCGTTCATATTGATACTACACACACACGGAATGATATTGCATCCATGCATACTGATACTTCACGCACACACGGAATGTGTTGCATCCATGCAGACTGATAATACATACACACGGAATCACATTGCATCCATGCAGACTGATACTACACACGAATGGAATGATATTGCATCCATGCAGACTGATACTACACGTACACATGGAACGATATTGCATCCATGCAGACTGATACTACACATACACACGGAATGAGTTGCATCCATGCAGACTGACACTACACGCACACACGGAATGATATTGCATCCATTCAGACTGATACTACACACGCACGGAATGATATTGCATCCATGCAGACTGATACTACACACGCACGGAATGATATTGCATCCATGCAGACTGATACTGCACACATACGGAATGATATTGCATCCATGCAGACTGATACTACACACAGATGCACAGAATGATATTGCATCCATGCAGACTGATACTTCACGCACACACATGGAATGATATTGCATCCATGCAGACTGATACTACACACATACGCAATGATGTTGCAACCATGCAGACTGATACTACACATACACATGGAATGACATTGCATGCATGCAGACTGATACTACACACATACGGAATGTGTTGCAACCATGCAGATTGATACTACACACGCAGGGAATGATATTGCATCCATGTAGACTGATACTACACACACATGCACGGAATGATATTGCATCCATGCAGACTGATACTATACACATACGGAATGATATTGCAACCATGTAGACTGATACTACACACACCTGCATGGAATGATATTGCATCCATGCATACCGATCCTACACACACACGGAATGATGTTGCATCCATGCAGACTGATACTATACACGCACGGAATGATGTTGCATCCATGCAGACTGACACGACACACACACACACACGGAATGATATTGCATCGATGCAGTCTGATACTACACACACAAGGAATGATATTGCATCCATGCAGACTGATACTACACGCACACACAACGAATGATATTGCATCCATGCAGACTGATACTACACACACACGGACTGATATTGCATCCATGCAGACTGATACTGAACGCACACGGAATGATGTTGCATCCATGCAGACTGATACTACACACGCACGGAATGATGTTGCATCCATGCAGACTGACACGACACACACACACACACACACGGAATGATATTGCATCGATGCAGTCTGCTACTACACACACACGCAATGATATTGCATCCAT
>NW_025145367.1:0-1296 GCF_004010195.1 Chiloscyllium plagiosum | reverse complement strand
AATGTGCAGGTTTCACAAGTAGCAACGTGATCATTTATTTTTAATATGTCGGTTGAGGGATAAATATTGGCCAAAAAGAATCTGTTCATTGATTACTGCTTTGGGATGTTTAAAATCCACTCAACAGAGCAGTTGTGGCCTTGGTTTAACAACTCATCTCAAAAACACCACCTCACATTGCTCTTCCTCAACCACCAACAAAGGTAATGCAGAACCCCCTCAATCTTCCACTGAAGTGAGACTCTAAATGTAGTACTTAGGTTTTTAAAGTAGGAACTTGAAGTAAATTCGCAGCCTGTTATCTCAGAGTCAGTGTTACTGCTCTTAGGACTTGAGGGATATTTAACTGGTCCATGAAATCCTGTTTGCTTTGGTGATGCTCTCAGTAAATGACAGTGCAGTCCTATATATTTCTCCACGTACCGACAGAGCAGTATCCACCAGCTATTAAATGGTGATCAATATTGGGAAAGTGTCAAAGAAACAGTTAAATACAGAAAGTTCCGAGGAGCTTCGTAAACAGGAATATCCAAAAAAAAGGGATTTTCCAAAACTTTGTTCTGAACTGGAAAGTGATCAGAATGGAGACCAAGCAAGTATGAGGCTACTTTCAGGAGAAGATCCGACATGTCGGCCTGGTATGTACGCCCATGTTAGATCACCAATCTAATTCCACAGTATGCCTGTGCTCTATTTGATGTGGATTGAATATTAAATGGTATAAATTTTAAAAATGTCTGCCACATCTTTAAACCTCAGTTTTCCCATGAAAATACTAGTCATTTATTTGTGTTGTAATTTCTCCATAAAGTACACAGCCCTGATTTCAATTCCATTCTATCCTATCCAAACACCCTTTGAACTCTGATATCCAATGTACTTGTAGTTTTAGAGTCAAAGAGATGTACAGCACGGAAACAGACCCTTTGGTCCAACCCGTCCATGCCGACCAGATGTCCCAACCCAATCTAGTTCCACCTGCCAGCATCTGGTCGATATCTCTCCAAACCCTTCCTATTCAAATACCCATCCAGATGTCTTTTAAATGTTGCAATTGTACTAGCCTCCACCACTTCTCTGGCAGCTCATTCCATACATGTACCACCCTCTGCATGAAAATGTTGCCCTTTATGTCTCTTTTATATCTTTCCCATCTCACCCTAAACCTATGTCTTCTTGTCTGGACCCCCCCACCCCAAGGAAAATACTTTGTCTATTTATCCTATCCATGTCCCTCATGATTTTATAAACCTCTCTAAGGCAACCCAACCACCCTGTGGCTCAACACTTCAACTC
>NW_025145366.1:0-1296 GCF_004010195.1 Chiloscyllium plagiosum | reverse complement strand
TGAGCACAACCTTCCCCTCTGAGTGTGAGCACATCCTTCACCTCCGAGTGTGAGCGAACCCTTCCCCTCTGACTGTGAGTGCACCCTTCCCCTCGGAGTGTGAGCACATCCTTCCCCTCTGAGTATGAGCACATTCTTCACCTCTAAGTGTGAGCACACACTTCAACACTGAGTGTGATCACATCCTGTACAGTGTGAGCACACCCTTCACCTCTGAGTGTGAGCACACCCTTCACCTCTGAGTGTGAGCTCTCCCAACACCTCTGTGTGTGAGCACACCCGTGCCATCTGAGTGTGAGCCCACCCATCACTTCTGAGTGTGATCACACCCTACACATCTGAGTATGAGCACAACCTTCCCCTCTGAGTGTGAGCACACACTACACCTCTGAGTGTGATCACACCCTACACCTCTGAGTGTGATCACACCCTTCACCTCTGAGTGTGATCACACCCTACCACTCTGAGTGTGAGCCCATTCTTCACTTCTAAGTGTGAGCACACCCTTCACCTCTGAGTCTCAGCACGACCTTCACCTTTGAGTGTGAGCACATCCTTCACATCTGCGTGTGAGCACATCCTTCACTTCTGAGTGTGAGTACACCCTACACCTCTGAGTGTGATCACACCTTCCACCTCTGAGTGTAAGCACACGCTTCACCTCTGAGCGTGATCACACCCTACACCTCTGAGTGTGAGCACATCCTTCCCCTCTGACTGTGAGCACACCCTTCACCACTGAGTGTGAGCGCACACTTTACCTCTGAGTGTGAGCACACCCTACACCTCTGACTGTGAGCACACCCTTCACCTCTGAGCGTGAGCACACCCTACACCTCTGAGTGTGAGCTAACCTTTCACCTCTGAGTGTGAGTGCACACTTCACTGCTGAGTGTGAGCACAACCTTCCCCTCTGAGTGTGAGCACACCCTTAACCTCTGAGTGTGTGCACACACTTCACCTCTGAGTGTGAGCACCTCCTTCTCCTCTAAGTGTGAGCACAAACTTCCCCTCTGGGTGTGAGCACATCCTTCACCTCTGAGTGTGATCACATCCTTCACCTCTGAGTGTGATCACACCCTACCACTCTGAGTGTGAGCACATTCTTCACTTCTAAGTGTGAGCACACCCTTCACCTCTGAGTCTGAGCACGACCTTCACCTTTGAGTGTGAGCACATCCTTCACATCTGCGTGTGAGCGCACACTTCACTGCTGAGTCTGAGCACACCCTTCACATCTGAGTGTGAACATAACCTTCCCCTCTGGATGTGAGCACACCCTACACCTCTGAGTGT
>NW_025145365.1:0-1296 GCF_004010195.1 Chiloscyllium plagiosum | reverse complement strand
GATGTTTAACTGGTTTGTCAAGATTTCAAAGAAAAATTGTTAACAGGGCCTCTGCTGTCAGGGGCTCAGACAGGAGATTCAGTGGCAGGGAGGGTGAATCTAGGAGAGTATGTTACTTTTCTGGGGCCAGGGTAAAGGACTTCTCAAAATATGTGAAACATATTGTCAAAGGGGAGAGTGAGAAGCTGGAAGTTATTGTACAAATCAATAAGAATGACAGAGTCAGGGAATGGGTTAAAGCTTTGCAGAGTGAGTATAAAAGGTTAGGGAGCAGGTTAAAATACAGAACATCTCAAGTAATGATTTGTGGTTTCCTTCCAATGCCAAGTTCTAATGAGGGAAGGAGGGAAAGGACAGGACGGATAAATCCGTGGCTGAAGAGGTGGTGCAGGCTGCAGGGATTCCGTTTCATGGATCATTGGGATCTCTTCTGGAACAGAAAAGACCTGAATTGGAAAGAGACCGTTAGCCTGTTCGGCTCTATTTTTAGAGCCTATACACGTTTAGAGATGGGAGTGGGAACTTCCTAAATAAGAGTGAAAATAGAAAGGAGGGTGAGGACGATTCAGAAGCAGAAAAGAATAAGTTAATTAGAAAAAACAATATAGGAGGAAGTCAGGGATCAAAATAACTGAAGAATTAAAATAAATTTCTTTCAGTGCAAGAGGTCTTACAGATATGAGCGATGATCTCACGGCATATATCTTTACATGGTACTGGGCTTTTGTAGTTTTGGCATAAACCTGGCTGCGGGGACGACAAGAATAACAGCTCAATGTTCTGGGTTTTAGATGTTATGTGAAGGATAGGGAGAGAGGAGAGGGAGGGATTTTTAATTCGAGAAAGCATCACTACTGTAATTAGAGCACATATTTCTGAGAGACCATTTAGAGAGAGGCAAGAGAGG
The DNA here is from genome assembly GCF_004010195.1 of Chiloscyllium plagiosum. Lineage (NCBI taxonomy): Eukaryota > Metazoa > Chordata > Chondrichthyes > Orectolobiformes > Hemiscylliidae > Chiloscyllium > Chiloscyllium plagiosum. Next base: position 389 of record NW_025145365.1, on the reverse strand, counting down.
AGAGGGAGGGATTTTTAATTCGAGAAAGCATCACAACTGTAATTAGAGCACATATTTCTGAGAGACCATTTAGTGAACACATATGGGTTAAAATGAGAAATAAGAGAGGGATGGTGACCTTCACGGGGTTGTACAGCAGCACACCCCCCCCCCCCCCCCCCCACACACACACACACAATAGTGAGAAACAATTTGAGTAGTAAACATATTGAGATCTCAACATCAGTAAGAATAGTAAGGTTCTAAAAGTAAGGGAGTTTAATTTTCCAAATACTGACTATGACTGCCATATTTAAAGATTTGGATGATGAATAATTTGTTAACTGAGTTCAAGAGAATTTTCGTTATCAATGCACAGATGTTACAAGTAGAGAGGGAGCAAATCCTGA
>NW_025145364.1:0-1296 GCF_004010195.1 Chiloscyllium plagiosum | reverse complement strand
ACTCTGGACTATGTAAATGTGTAATGTTCACATGGTACTCTGGACTATATAAATGTGTAATGTTCACATTGTACTCTGGACTATGTAAATGTGTAATGTTTACATTGTACTCTGGACGATGTAAATGCGTCATGTTCACATTGTACTCTGGACTATGTAATTGTGTAATGTTTACATTGCACTCTGGACTATGTAAATGTGTAATGTTCACATTGTACTCTGGACTATGTAAATGTGTAATGTTTACATTGTACTCTGGACTATGTAAATGTGTAATGTTCACATTGCACTCTGGACTATGTAAATGTGTAATGTTTACATTGCACTCTGGACTATGTAAATGTGTAATGTTCACATTGTACTCTGGACTATGTAAATGTGTAATGTTCACATTGCACTCTGGACTATGTAAATGTGTAATGTTTACATTGTACTCTGGACTATGTAAATGTGTAATGTTCACATTGTACTCTGGACTATGTAAATGTGTAATGTTTACATTGTACTCTGGTCTATGTAAATGTGTAATGTTCACATTGCACTCTGGACTATGTAAATGTGTAATGTTTACATTGCACTCTGGACTATGTAAATGTGTAATGTTCACATTGTACTCTGTCTATGTAAATGTGTAATGTTCACATTGTACTCTGGATTATATAATTGTGTAATGTTCACATTGTAATCTGGATTATATAATTGTGTAATGTTCACATTGTAATCTGGACTATGTAAATGCGTAATGTTCACATTGTACTCTGGACTATGCAAATGTGTAATGTTTACATTGTACTCTGGACGATGTAAATGCGTAATGTTCACATTGTACTCTGGACTATGTAAATGTGTAATGTTTACATTGTACTCTGGACTATGTAAATGTGTAATGTTCACATTGTACTCTGGACTATGTAAATGCGTAATGTTCACATTGTACTCTGGACTATGTAAATGTGTAATGTTTACATTGTACTCTGGACTATGTAAATGTGTAATGTTCACATTGTACTCTGGACTATGTAAATGTGTAATGTTTACTTTGTACTCTGGACTATGTAAATGTGTAATGTTTACATTGTACTCTGGACGATGTAAATGCATAATGTTCACATTGTACTCTGGACTATGTAAATGTGTAATGTTTACATTGTACTCTGGACTATGTAAATGTGTAATGTTCACATTCTACTCTGGACTATGTAATTGTGTAATGTTTACATTGTACTCTGGACTATGTAAATGTGTAATGTTCACATTGTACTATGGACAATGTAAATGTGTAATGTTTACATTGTA
>NW_025145363.1:0-1296 GCF_004010195.1 Chiloscyllium plagiosum | reverse complement strand
GTATAGTGATGGCAGTGTATTTCAGTACAGTATCGTGATCACAGCATATTTCAGTATACTATAACGATCACAGCGTAGTTCATTACAGTATAGTGATCTCAGCGTAGTTCAGTACAGGATAGTGATCACAGCATACTTCAGTGCAGTATAGAGATCACAGCGTAGATCAGTACAGTAGAATGATCACAGCGTATTTCAGTACAGTATAGTGATCACAGCGTAGCTTACTACAGTATAGTGATTGCAGCGTATTTCAGTACGGTATAGTGATCGCAGCGTTTTTCAGGACAGTATAGTGATCACACTGTAGTTCAGTACAGTATAATCGCAATGTATATCAGTACAGTATAACAATCGCAGCGTAGTTCAGTACAGTATAGTGATCACAGCGTATTTCAGTACAGTATAACGATCGAAATGTAGTTCAGTACAGTATGGTGCTCGCAGCGTATATCAGTACAGTATAGTGATCGCAGCGTATTTCAGTATAGTATAGTGATCGCAGCGTAGTTCAGTACAGTATAGTAATTGCAGTGTATTTCAGTCCAGTTTCACGATCACAGCGTATTTCAGTACAAAATAGTGATCACAGTGTAGTTCATTACAGTATAGTGTTCACAGAGTAGTTTAGTACAGTATAGTGATCACAGTATATTTCAGTACAGTATAGTGATCACAGCATAGTTCAGTACAGTATAATGATCACAGCATAGTCCAGTACAGCATAACGATTACAGCGTAGTTCAGTACAGTATAACGATCGCAGTGTATTTCAGTACAGTATAACAATCACAGCGTGTTTCAGTGTAGTATAACGATTACAGTGTATTTCAGTACAGTATCCCGATCACGCGTAGTTCAGTACAGTATAGGGATCACAGTGTATTTCAGTACGGTATAATGATCACAGCGTAGTTCAGTCCAGTATAACGATCACAGCGTAGTTCAGTACAGTATAATGATCACAACGTATATCAGTACAGTATAACGATCGCAATGTAGTTCAGTACAGTATGGTGCTCGCAGCGTATTTCAGTACAGGATAGTGATCACAGCATATTTCAGTACAGTATAGTGATCACAGCGTAGTTCAGTACAGTATAACAATCGCAGCGTAGTTCAGTACAGTATAGTGATCGCAGCGTATTTCAGTACAGTATAACGATCGCAGTGTATTTCAGTACAGTATAACGATCGCAGCGTAGTTCAGTACAGTATAACGATCACAGCGTGTTTCAGTATAGTATAACGATCACAGTGTATTTCAGTACAGTATAACAATCGCAGTGTAGTTCA
>NW_025145362.1:0-1296 GCF_004010195.1 Chiloscyllium plagiosum | reverse complement strand
TCACCCCTCTCCACCTCCCTCGCCCTCCATCTCCCTCACCCTCCACCTCCCTCACCCTCACCCCACCCCCAAATCTCCGGGCTCTCCCTCCCCGCGGCCTCTGCCCATTCAGCGACACTCCCTCGGATCTCCTCCCGTGGTAGGTGGGCGCGCGGTGGGGGGGGTGGGGTGGCAAGCGGGCACCGAGGAGGTAGTGGGTGACCCTCCTGACCCTCCCTCCCTCCCTCACAGGTAGAGAACCTCGGGAGTAGGGATGTGCCCGTCAACGTGACCATCCAAGTCCTGGAGGAGCTGGGCGGCCTGGCCAGGTGGACGTTGCTGGGGCCCATCGCCGTGACGCCGGTGAGTGACTCCCTTCCCCCCCGCCCCTCACCCCCCTCCCCCGCCTCCCCTCGGGCTGGGGGTGGGAGGCGGGGCGGGTTTGGTGATTGGACGCAGGGGGAAGGCGAGTGGGCAACGTGGCGGAGGGAGGGGAACGGATTTGGAGGACGATTCCGGCACGTGACGAACCTCTTCCAGACCCCGTCAGGGTGTCAAGAAGACTCAGACTGACCCAATGCTCCTCCCCCTTTGCGGCGGGCAGGAGGCCCCTCGTTGCCTTGGGGCCACCCTCTGAACCCGGAGAAGGTGGAGGGGGTGGGGTCAGTGAGCCGCCATCTTGAATTCCCCCCACCCCACCCCACCCCCACTCGGTGTAGGGAGGCCGAGCCCTGAGGGAGGGAGTTACACCATCGAATGTCAGGAAGTGGTGCCAACAGTTAGATCCCCCCTCACTCTCTCTCTCTGGTTGGAGTGATAGCAGGGAACCGTGTCGAGGGGCGCGGGATAGTCTTGGGGGGGGTGCGGGGGCGGCGAATGGCCACTTCTACCCCACCCCCACCCCTCCGAAATGGCGAGGAAGACACATTCGCGCTCTCCGTCTCGTAACAGGCCGCATCCTCGTGGTGTCGCGACGTCGAGGGACCGGAGGGATTAGTGACCCGAGGGAAGACGGAGGTGAGTGAGATATACCCCCCCGGGAGAGGGTGGGGCGGGTGGGTGGTGGGTATTGCTCGTTACCCCCCTCCCCTTGAAACGGAGGCCCCGGACCCAAGCCCACCTCCGACACTTCCCCCTCGCGGTGGGGGGGTGGGGAAACGGGTAACTCCCGATCCCCGCGGCCTTCCGCAGTCGTGCGCCATCGACGTGACATTCAGCGAATACTCGCCCCTCCCCTCTTCCCGAGGGACCACGCGTTTCAAACCGTGACAAACCCAGGGGCGGGGCTATCAGACTGGCTCCACCCCCCCACTGTGC
>NW_025145361.1:0-1296 GCF_004010195.1 Chiloscyllium plagiosum | reverse complement strand
GTTATCAATTGGTTAAGGAACTGGGATGAGAAATCCACTTGTGGTGGGGTGCCGTGGCTCAGTTTGTTAACTTGCCTACATCATAAACAGCCCACCAAGATTTCACATCGGAGTGGGGCCTGTGTATTTTACCAAATGCATGGTTGGTTCAAAATCTCCCAAGTCGGTGCTGCTCATCAGACAACCATGCGTCCTGTTTGGGTGTCAGCCTGTTTTGGTGACCCTGATCTGCTCCCCGGTTTAGTTCCTCCAGGGGATATTGTTCCTTCCGAACTATTAATTCAATCTGGAGTTTCCTTCCTGTGTTTGACAATAACTTCTGCCTCTACTCCTCCTTCATTACGCCTCGTTCATTCCCAGTTTGTTGGGAATAACGAGGTGAGCCAGGAGACATGGCAGACTTACCGGTGAATGTTGCAGTGTTGGCGCAGACACCAAGAGCTGTTCACCCTAATTCTCTGCTGTCAACATCCATTCATTCCACACCAACAGGAAATACTTCATTGCACTCCTGTCGTTGTGGTTCGCACTGTGATTGCGGTTTCTTTTCTTGTGGATTATGAAGTCTATTTACATCTCGAAAGGATCATAATATTTGGAGGAAGGAATGACTCCTCACCTCAGGCATAAGGGCCAGACACATTATTCGGAGAATGTGAGCCCAATCCCACACATGCTACCGAGGGGGCAGAAAGCCTGTTAGCTGGGCCACTCTCAATTTGTCTCCGAATGTCAGACTTTTCAAAGGGCAGAAATGGGAAATGAGGAATATGAGCAGACTGAGAGTCCGAGAATGTGAAAGAGGGTCAGGTGCATGCACAAGAAAGAAGGAAATATGGAGACGCATATTGAGGAAGAAACTGAAAGAACCAATTCTCCAATCGACATGGCTGCTGACTGACAGAAACAAATACTTTTAAAAAACGGTAACTATTAAGCACAGCCTTTCACCAGCTCCGGGCAACGGAAGGGTTCTTACAGCCAACAAAGTCATTTTGAATTTTCAACATTGACGGTTGTAAGCTAATGAAAGATTTTGGTAAATATCCTGACAAGGAAAACTGATCATTTTACCGAAAATATAATACAGAAATGTCGAAGTAACCTCGCTCTGCCGATATGAAGCATTAACTCTGTTTCTCTCCACTGTCCTACTGAGTTTTCCTATCAAATCTTGGTTTTGGTTCAGATTTCAAACATCTGCAGTTCTTTGTTTCATGTTATGCTTAACAACGTTTGAGACAAAACCAATGACCTGATGGATTCAGAAACTCGGTCAGAAATACTGTTAGCAAG
>NW_025145360.1:0-1296 GCF_004010195.1 Chiloscyllium plagiosum | reverse complement strand
TTCACCATCCTGACTGGGAAATATAACACTGTTCTCCATCCTGACTGGGAAATGTAGCAGTGTTCACCATCCTGAATGGGAAATACAGCACTGTTCACCATCCTGACTGGGAAATATAGCACTGTTCACGATCCTGAATGGGAAATGTAGCACAGTTCACCATCCTGACTGGGAAATATAACAATGTTCACTTTCCTGACTGGGAAATACAGCACTGGTCATCATCCCGACTGGGAAATATCGCACTGTTCACCATCCTGACTGAGAAATGTAGCACTGTTAACCATCCTAACTGGGAAATATCACACTGTTAGTCATCCTGACTGGGAAATATAGCACTAGTCACCATCCTGACTGGGAAATGCAGCACTGTTCACCATCCAGACCGGAAAATATAGCACTGTTCACCATCCTGATTGGAAAATGTAGCATTGTTCACCATCCTGACTGGGAAATGTGGCTCTGATCACCATCCTGACGGAGAAATATAACACTGTTCACAATCCTGACTGGGAAATATAGCACTGTTCACCATCCTGACTGGGAAATATAACCCTGTTCACAATCCTGACCGGAAAATAGAGCACTGTTCACCATCGTGATTGTGAAAGACAGCACTGTTCACTATCCTGACTGGGAAATACAGTACTGTTCACCATCCTGACTGGGAAATACAGCACTGTTCATCATCCTGAATGGGAAATATAACACTGTTCACCATCCAGACAGGGAAATGTGGCTCTGTCCACCATCCTGGCTGGGAAATACAGCACTGTTCACCATCCTGACTGGTAAATATGTCACTGTTCACCAACCTAAATGGGAAATGTAGCACTGTTCAACATCCTGACTGGGAAATACAGCACTGTTCACCTTCCTGACTGGGAAATGTAGCACTGTTCACCATCCTGACCGGGAAATACACCACTGTTCACCATCCTGACTGGGAAATGTGGCACAGTTCAACATCCTGACTGGGAAATGCAGCACTGTTCACCATCCTGACTGGGAAACATAACACTGTTCACCATCCTGACTGGGAAATACAGTACTGTTCACCATCCTGACTGGGAAATACAGTACTGTTCACCATCCTGACTGAGAAATATGGCACTGTTCACCATCCTGACTGGGAAATATATCACTGTCCACCCTCCTGACTGGGAAATGTGGCTCTGTTCACCATCCTGACAGGGAAATACAGCACTGTTCACCATCCTGACTGGGAAATATAGCACTGTTCACCATCCTGACTGCGAAATATAGCACTGTTCACCATCCTGTCTGGGAAATGTA
>NW_025145359.1:0-1296 GCF_004010195.1 Chiloscyllium plagiosum | reverse complement strand
TGAATGTGGTGTATATAGACTTCAGTAAGACATTTGTTATGGTTCTCCATGGTAGGGTCATTCACAAAGTCAGGAAGTATGGGATAAAGGGAGATTTGGCTATCTAGATTCAGAGTTGGCTGGCTGACAGAAGGCAGAGAGCGGTTGTAGATGGAAAGTATTCTGCATGGAGGTCAGTGTTGAGTGGTGTCTCGCAGGGCTCTGTTCTTGGGCCCCTGTTATTTGTAGTTTTTATAAATAACTTGGATGAGGAGGTTGAGGGGTGGGTTAGTAAATTTGCAGATGACTCAGAGGTTGGTGGTGCATAAATCATATCCATCAGAAATCTTTCCAAATCTTTTCTGACCACAGACGTAAGACTGACTGGTCTGTAATTGCCGTGGATTTCCCTATTACCCTTGTTGAAATGATGAAAAACATTCGCCTCGTTCACCTCCTTGAATGGGAATAGAAGTCGCCTTCACGAGGAGTATGTAGGATGAGGGTGCGTAGGGAACTCTGAAGGACTGGATCCAACGTCCTGATGAATGTGTATAGTTCACGGGTGTGTTCTTTGGTCGGATCAGCCGGTAGTTGACTGTCGTGTTCCTGGTTGTTCAGCTGTCGGTACACTTCCTTGCAGTAATCTGTTCTATTCTGAATGACAATGACTCCTCCATTATCTGCTGGTTTGATGACAATGTTGTGATTGGTTTTGAGAGCCTGGATGGCGTTGCGTTGTGAACAGGTGATGTTTTGCTCTACCTTGTGGGTACGGCTGATGAATCTGGCATTTATATATTTCCTGATGGTTTGAGCATACATGTCAAGGTAATTCATTATAAAATCAACTGCTAATTGATGGAAATATATTTCAATGGATGACAGTGTTAGGATCAGCGATGTCTTCATACATAATGTGATGAAGCGTATTGAATCTGAAACATATTGAATAAACCATTCAATCATGGGAGACAGAGCAAAGGTGGGTAGACTGATGGAGTGAGATCACCTGAGCTTCTCCTGGAGGGAGCCCAAACAGACAAGACTTGTTCAATAGTTCAGTGCTCTGTTGGAAAATGTTGAATGGAACATCCCCAGAGAAAAAAAAACACAACATCTGACTTCAATCAAACTTAATGGATTCTCTGATGTTAGAATTTTGTTAGTTGTATGGTCGTGTCAGTGAAGCCCATCTTGGAATTAGGATAAGATCAGTTGCAAACAGCTTCCAGCTCTGATAAGATACTAAATATGAACAGAGGTCTTCATCCAAAAGGGGACGGAATGGTGCTGATTCAATCTCAGCCGTCAAAA
>NW_025145358.1:0-1296 GCF_004010195.1 Chiloscyllium plagiosum | reverse complement strand
GCTGTGATAATGGATATGTGTGTCAGAGTGATGGTGTGATGGTAAATATGTGTGTCAGAGTGTTGCTGTGATGGTGAATATGTGTGTCAGAATGTCGCTGGATGGTGAATATGTGTGTCAGCGTGTCGCTGGGATGGTGAATATGTGTCTCAGCGTGTCGCTGTGATGGTGAATATGTGTGTCAGAGTGTTGCTGTGATGGTGAATATTTGTGTCAGTGTGTCGCTGTGATGGTGAATATGTGTGTCAGAGTGTCGCTGTGATGGTGAATATGTGTGTCAGAGTGTTGCTGTGATGGTGAATACATGTGTCAGTGTGTCGCTGTGATGGTGAATATGTGTGTCAGAGTATTGCTGTGATGGTGATTATATGTGTCAGTGTGTCGCTGTGATGGTGAATATGTGTGTCAGCGTGTTGCTGTGATGGTGGATATGTGTGTCAGAGTGTCACTGTGATGGTGAATATGTGAGTCAGAATGTCGCTGTAATGGTGAATGTGTGTCAGCGTGTCGCTGTGATGGTGAACATGTGTATCAGCATGTCACTGTGATGGTGAGTATGTGTGTCAGAGTGTCGCTGTGATGGTGAGTATGTGTGTCAGAGTGTCGCTGTGATGGTGACCATGTGTGTCAACGTGTTGCTGTGATGGTTAATATTTGTTTCAGAGTGTCGTTGTGATGATGAATATTTGTGTCAGATTGTCGCTGTGATGGTGAATATGTGTGTCAGAGTGTCGCTGTGATGGTGAACATTTGAGTCAGAATGTTGCTGTGATGGTGAATATTTGTGTTAGAATGTCGCTGTGATGGTGAATATTTGTGTCAGTGTGTTGCTGTGATGGTGAATATGTGTGTCAGAGTGATGCTGTGATGGTGAATATTTGTGTCAGCGTGTTTCTGTGATGGTGAATATGTGTGTCAGCGTATTGCTGTGATAATGGATATGTGTGTTAGAATGTCGCTGTGATGGTGAATATTTGTGTCAGAGTTTCGCTGTGATGGTGAATATGTGTGTCAGTGAGTTGCTGTGATGGTGAATATGTGTGTCAGAATGTCGCTGTGATGGTGAATATGTGTGTCAGCGTGTTGCTGTGATGGTGAATATGTGTGTCAGGGTGTTGCTGTGATGGTGAATATTTGTGTCAGCATGTCACTGTGATGGTGAACATGTGTCTCAGCGTGTCGCTGTGATGGTGAATATGTGTGTCAGAGTGTTGCTGTGATGGTGAATATATGTGTCAGTGTGTCGCTGTGATGGTGAATATATGTGTCAGAGTTTCGCTGTGATGGTGAATATGT
>NW_025145357.1:0-1296 GCF_004010195.1 Chiloscyllium plagiosum | reverse complement strand
GCAGGGACATCCCGAAATAGAAATGATATTCAGAAATATGCGAAAAGGGGAAATGTTAGAATAACTTCCAATTTATTTTCCTTCTAGTCCATCACCAGCAATCCTTTTGCTTGCTTTTCCTTTCTGTCTAACTTCCGCATTTTCTCTCTCTTGCTGGGCATGATCAATTCAACACAACCTCCCGCTCAGCCTTCCAACTATCCTTGATAAAATAATATTATTTTCCAGTTGCATTCAGTTTTGGTAGGATCACTGATCTTGAAACGTTATCTGTGTTTCTCCCAACAGACTGCCATACCTGCTGAGATTCTCCAACATTCTCTCCGACGGTGGAGAATATTATTTCAGAACTCCAGCATCCGCATTTTCTTAGTTATTTCACCTCTAATGTTGTTGTTTCCCGGGATGCCAACATCACTTAAGGGCAGCATTTGTTGTCCATCCTAATTGTCCTTGACAACCGGCCACTTGTCAAGACAATATGGATGCAACCATATTGTTGTGGATCTGAAGTGACACTTATACCAGACAGGGCAAAAATGTTAAGTTTCTTTACTAAACGTTATCAATAAAATAAGAAAAGAAATTATGATGGTTTATGGTTGCCAAGAGTGAAATTAGGTTTCATTCCAATTTTTGCCACTGGAATTTAAATTTAGTCATCGGCTGTGGTAGGATTTCAAACAATGCTTTTAGAGTCATAACCTGTGCCTCTGAATTACACTGTCAGTGAATTTACTTTTTCTGATACAGTATCCCTGTTGCGAAGTACCTGTCGAGCCAAGAACACGTTTGTGGTCAAACTGTTTGTAACTGGAATAGAGGTCAGAGGGCCTTATAATCTGTCGTTAAAAAAGGGGTAGATGATGGCGAAGTCAGCAACAGAACGCCGACAGAGCTGGAGATTGGGGATATTATGTAGGTGGGTGTCGGCAGGTTTGATGACAGAGAGAATATGGAGACATAAAGCAGTTCACAGTAAAAAGGAGACTCAAGGTTCCGCACAGTCTTATTCCTTCTCAAATGTTTATGAGTAAGGAGTTTCGAAATGCGTGAAAAGGAAGTGGCGTTTATGATTGAAAGTTTATGTATTTGTTAAATATAATTACCCAGAAGAACAATAACATTCAGCAGCATTTATAGAATTGACAGAGATAGGCTTACCAGGACCATCAACAATAGCGAGGATGGGACAATACCCAGCTTAAATAATGATCAATACAGCTTGTATCCGCAAGCCTAACTGTGGACATTCCTGAGAATGATAGTAAAGACCCCAAGATAAACACCATTGTT
>NW_025145356.1:0-1296 GCF_004010195.1 Chiloscyllium plagiosum | reverse complement strand
CTCTCATTCATTCATTGACAAACGCTTCCCGCAATGTCTCAATCAAACTGCACAGATTCACTCCATGAACCAAACTGCTCGTGTAAATTCAATGAGTTAGAGCTTCTCTCATTCATTCAATGTGTCAAGCTCACCGCTTTCATTCAATGGAAGAAACTGCATTCATTCATTCATTCCTTTTCAATCATTGATTCAAAGAATCAAAAGTAATTCGTTGATTTAAACTTCATTTAATTCTGTAGTCAATTTATCTGTAATCATTCAATCAATCAATCCAACTGCAAACATTCGTTCCATGACAAAGACTGCAATTACCGTTTCAATGAATCGTGCTTTTGCCAATCATTCAATGAAGCAAACTGCACAGCTTAATTCAATGAGTAGGGCTTCTCTCATTCATTCAATGTGTCAAGCTTAACGCTTTAATTCAATGAAGCAAACTGCACTCTTTGATTCATTGAATCAAACTCCAATCATTCAATCAATGTTTAAACCTTATTCATTGTTTCAATGAAACAAACATAATTTAATTCAATGAAGCAAATTGCACTCATTGATTCATTGAATCAAACTTCAATCATTAATTCAACGTTAATCATTGTTTCAATGAACCAAACTTAACTCACTTATTTAGTGAATAAAACTGCACTAGTTTATTCAAACAAAGAGACTACACTTGTCAATTCAATGAGTAGAGCTACTCTCATTCATTCATTGACAAACGCTTCCCGCATTGTCTCAATCAAACTGCACAGATTCACTCCATGAACCAAACTGCTCGTGTAAAATCGATGAGTAGAGCTTCTCTCATTCATTCAATGTGTCATGCTCAAAGCTTTCATTCAATGGAAGAAACTGCATTCGTTCATTCATTTCTTTTCAATCATTGATTCAAAGAATCAAAAGTAATTCGTTGATTTAAACTTCATTCATTTCTGTAGTCAATTTATCTGTAATCATTCAATCAATCAATCCAACTGCAAACATTCGTTCCATGAAAATGAATGCAAGTACCGTTTCAATGAATCGTGCTTTTGCCACTCATTGAATAAAACAAACTGCACAGCTTAATTCAATGAGTAGAGCTTATCTCATTCATTCAATGTGTCAAGCTTAACGCTTTAATTCAATGAAGCAAACTTCACGCATTGATTCATTGAATCATACTTCAATCATTCATTCAATGTTTCACACGTTATTCATTGTTTCAATGAAACAAACTTAACTCACTTATTTACAGAATCAAACTGCACACGTTCATTCAAGGAGAGTGCACTTGTCAATTCAATGAGTAGA
>NW_025145355.1:307-1296 GCF_004010195.1 Chiloscyllium plagiosum | reverse complement strand
ACAGTTTTATCCCAGAGTGACAGTTTTATCCCATTGTATCAGTTTTATCCCGGAGTGACAGTTTTATCCCAGAGTGACAGTTTTCTCCCAGTGTGTCAGTTTTATCACAGTGTGATAATTTTATCCCAGTGTGGCAGTTTTATCCCAGTATGACAGTTTTATTCCGGTGTATAAGTTTTATCCCGGTGTGACAGCTTTATACCAGTGTGACAGATTTTTCCCGGTGTGACAGTTTTATCCCGGTGTATCAGTTTCATCCCAGTGTGGCAGTTTATCCCAGAGTGACAGTTTTATCCCGGTGTGACAGATTTATCCCGGTGTGACAGTTTTATCCCAGCATGTCACTTTTATTCCAGTGTGACAGTTTTATCCGAGTGACAGTTTTATCCCGATGTGTCAGGTTTATCCCCGTGTGACAGTTTTATCCCGGTGTGACAGTTTTATCCCAGGGTGTCCGTTTTATCCCAGTGTGACAGTTTCCTCCCGGTGTGACAGGTTTTATCTCAGTGTGACAGTTCTATCCCAGTGTGACTGTTTTATCCCAGAGTGACATATTTATCCCGGTGTGTCAGTTTTATCCCGGTGTGACAGTTTTATGCCGGAGTGATAGTTCTATCCCAGAGTGACAGTTTTCTCCCAGTGTGTCAATTTTATCCCGGTGTGTCAGTTTTATCCCGGTGTGACAGTTTTATCCCGGAGTGACATTTCTATCCCGGTGTGTCAGTTTTATCCCAGAGTGACAGTTTTATACCAGTGTGACAGTTTTATGCCAGTGTGACAGTTTTCTCCCAGTGTGTCAATTTTATCCCGGTGTGTCAGTTTTATCCCGGTGTGACAGTTTTATCCCGGTGTGACTTTTTCATCCCAGATGGACAGTTTTATGCCAGAGTGACAGTTTTATCCCGGTATGTCAGTTTTATTCCCGTGTGACAGTTTTATCCCGGAGTGACAGTTCTATCCCAGAGTGACAGTTTTCTCCCAGTGTGTCA
>NW_025145355.1:0-268 GCF_004010195.1 Chiloscyllium plagiosum | reverse complement strand
GACAGTTCTATCCCGGTGTGTCAGTTTTATCCCAGAGTGACTGTTTTATCCCGGTATGACAGTTTTATGCCAGTGTGACAGTTATATCACAGAGTGACAGTTTTATCCCAGAGTGACAGTCTTAACCCAGTGTGACAATTTTATCCCGGAGTGACAGTTCTATCCCGGTGTGTCAGTTTTATCCCAGTGTGACAGTTTTATCCCAGAGTGACAGTTTTATCCCAGTGTATCAGTATTATCCCGGAGTGACAGTTTTATCCCAGAGTGA
>NW_025145354.1:0-1296 GCF_004010195.1 Chiloscyllium plagiosum | reverse complement strand
CCACTGTCCAAAGATTAGATTAGATTAGATTCCCTACAGTGTGGCAACAGGCCCTTTGGCCCAACAAGTCCACACTGACCCTCCGAAGAGTAACCCACCCAGACCCATTTCCCTCTGACAGATGTGCTGGCTAGATGGGTTAGCCAGAGGAAATGAAGAGATCCGGGGATAGAGGGGTAATGGGATGCTCTGCTGATGGTCAGTGTGAACCTGATAGGCCGAATGGCCTGCTTCCACATCTCAGGGAATCTATGATCTATCCAGAGACTCAAATACTGTTCTGGGCCCTGGGTTCCAATCTTGGGGATGGCAGTGGGTCATCACATGAGAACAGATTTGGGGATGAAAACGGTCCAAGGGGGCAACAGGTTTGCGTTCTGAGGCGTTGAGGGCATGAATGTTCTGTCGAGGTGCTTTGGGGATAAACATACTGAGGGGATGGTTTCTAACGTATTGAGGGAGCACTATCTGTCAGTACAGGGTGCAGATGGTCGAAAGGTACAGATACACTTCATAGAACATAGAACATTGAGCATAGGACATAGAACAGTACAGCACAGAACAGGCCCTTCAGCCCACGATGTTGTGCTGACCATTGATCCTCACGTAAGGTAAACCTAATGTACGCACCCTCAAATGTCTGTGACCATATGCATTTCCAGCAGTCTCTTAAATATCCCCAATGACCTCGCTTCCACAACTGCTGCTGGCAACGCATTCCATGCTCTCACAACTCTCTGCGTAAGGAACCCGCCTCTGACATCCCCTCTATACTTTCCTCCAAACAGCTTAAAACTTTGACCCCTCGTGTTAACAATTTCTGCCCTGGGAAAAAGTTTCTGGCTATAAACTCTATCTATGCCTCTCATTATCTTGTACACCTCAATTAGGTCCCCTCTCTTCCTTCTTTTTCCCACTGAAAGAAGTCCGAGCTCAGTCAACCTCTCTTCATTAGATTAGCCCGACAGTCCAGGCAGCATCCTGGTAAACCTCCTCTGAACCCTCTCCAAAGCATCCACATCTTTTCAATAATAGGGCGACCAGAACTGGACACAGTATTCCAAGTGTGTTCTAACCAAAGTTTTATAGAGCTGCAACAAGATTTCATGGCTCTTAAACTCAATCCCCCTGTTAATGAAAGCCAAAACACCATATGCGTTCTGAACAATACTGCCACTTGGGTGGAAATTTTAAGGGATCTATATACCTGCACCCCAAGATCCCTCTGTTCCTCCACACTGCCAAGAATCCTGTCTTTAATCATGTACTCAGCTTTCAAATTTGGCCTTCCAAAAT
>NW_025145353.1:926-1296 GCF_004010195.1 Chiloscyllium plagiosum | reverse complement strand
CTTGCCCCTGGTAAATCGTCCCCCCCACAAGTAGCCAAAACGGTCTTCTTGTTCTGTGTAAGTAGTTAAGAAAAGAGGGGCTTGCATTTGTGAATAGTTGTTGTTTAGTGTTCACTATTCAAGTTGAGAAACTAACTTGTTAATTTTTGTTTAAATAGTGGAATGTAGGAGATCTGTGTCACTCATATTTTAACAGATTACGAGGTGAAGCGAGCTTTTCTGGGTGTTTGGTTTTAATTAACAGAGGAATTTTACTCCACCTTGTAAATGTCCATCTACACTAACCCCATTTCTCTGCAGTTGGCCCATATCCTTCCAGTCCTTTCCTATCCACATATTTATCCAAATGCTTTTGAAATGTTGTTAATGT
>NW_025145353.1:0-886 GCF_004010195.1 Chiloscyllium plagiosum | reverse complement strand
TCTGCTGGCAGCTCATCCATGTACCAGCCCTCTGTGTAAAGAAGTGGCCCCTCAGGTTCCCTTTTATTCCTTCCCCTCTAACCATAAACTGATCCCCTTCTCATCATCGATGCTGTACACCTTGGAAAAAGGCTGAGAGCATTCACTCTATCCATAACCCTCATGATCTTATACAGCTCTATAAGGTCCCCCCTCAGTCTCTTACACTCTATAGAAAAGAATCCTCGTTTGTTCAACCTCTCCCTATAACTCAGACCATTGGGTCCTGGCAATGTCCTTGTAAATTTCTTCTGCACTCTTACTAATTTCATAACATCCTCCCTAAAACAAGGTGACAAAACTGAACACAATACTCTAAGTGTGGCCTTACCAAAGTCCTTTAAAACTACAACATAAATTCCCAACTTCTATACTCAATGTCCTGCCTGATGAAGGCCAGTTTGCCAAAAGGCTTCCTCACTGCCCTGTCGGCCTGTGACTCCACTCTCAGAGAACCGTGCACCTCAACCCCAAGGTCTCTCTGCCAACTACACCCCATAAGGCCCTCCCATCCACCATGAAACTCCTATCTTGATTTGAGTTTCCAAAATGCAAGACTTCACACATTATATTCAATTCCATTTGCCATTTCTCGGCCTACTTCCAGACCTGATTAAGGGCCTGCTGTAATTTCTGATAAAATTCCTCACTGATCATGCTCCCACCTATTTTAGTGTCACCTGCCAAATTGCTAATCATGCCTTGTACATTCTCAACCAAATAATAGATAACGAAGAGCAATGGACCCAGCCTCCAGTTTGACAAGGATCCTTCCACTAAACCCTCTGCTTCCTACCATCAAGCAAACTGTGTATCCAATTGTCCAGTTCCCCCAGTATTACACGTG
>NW_025145352.1:0-1296 GCF_004010195.1 Chiloscyllium plagiosum | reverse complement strand
CCTTGGATTCCAGCATCTGCACCTTTATTGTCTCTTACCGAGTCCAGGGCTGTTCCAAGGAACTGCACAAAGAGATTACACACTAATCTGTTCACCCCTGTGTTTTCCGATAAAGTTCAATACTTGAGAAACAAGTTTAAGTTTGCAAGAGAAGGGACAGACTGAGGGAGGGTACGTGTGAATGTGAGAGGATGGTAGAGTTTGAGAGAAGTGGGAAATGAGATATACAACATATTTACTAATTCTCATGTTCTCAATGAAAGCGTATCTCTGGGCCCTCCATCCGGTCCAGCAGAGTAGTCGCAATGGAAGGATGAGGTACATTAATGCAGGAAACATATTGCATTTGAGAGACTGGAGACTACCCACTGGCGCCAGTACAGGGAAGCAGTGGGGACCTTTGTTTTGCATTTTAATGTCCCATACATGCCCAATGGGTAGTCTCCTATCCCTGAAATGCAATATGCTTCCAGCATTAATGTACCTCACCTGAACACACACTAATTCAAAGAGTGAATTTGCTATGAGTGAAGATTGATGAAGGAGGCCCAACATCTAGCTCATCAACCATTGAAATCCACCCATCCATTCTCAACAAAGCCCCTCAGCCACCTGTAAGATCATAAGGTAAAGGAGCAGAAGTCAGCTATTTGGCTCATTTAGTCTTGTCTGTCATCAAGGCTGAGTCAACTCCACTTTCCTGTCTTTTCCCAATAACTCCTGGATTCTTTTTCAATAAAACCTTACCATAATTCAAACAATTCAGAATTTTTTAATCATGAAGTTTATTTTAATGTTACTTGTTGCACACAACGTAGACTCTACTGAAGGAGAGGGGGAGTCAAAGCTTTTTTGTCTTCCACTGGTTAGAGCTAGGATGCAAGAAACAGACCTGAGAAAGTAACACTGTTTAAATGCTGCTTTTATCAAATGTGTCACTTATGTCCTCAACCTGATGAGTGTAAATCAAAAGAGCTCACCTTCTCGTCCCTTTTTGGCAAAGATTGTTCAGTTGGAAACCATAACCCGAAAGAACAACAGGTCCAGAAGGGAAACAGCACTGTGTTAAGCAATGATCTGAACGAATAACTGCACAATGAGTTTACTTGTTATTGACTAATGAATATTTCAACTGGTTATTAGTTATTGGAGAAGCACCTAAAAATTCAGAATGCTATCTGACAGGGAGGTGTAAGTTCACATGCAATTGTAGACAAAGAAATTAGGATACAAGGGTTTGATGGGTTGATTGGTTGAAAACCTGTAAAACCTGTGCAGGACTAAACATGGGAGATG
>NW_025145351.1:0-1296 GCF_004010195.1 Chiloscyllium plagiosum | reverse complement strand
TAGGTCTGAAAAGCAACTCTCCACCACCACCCTATCTCCTCCCTTCAAGTCAGTTCTATATCCAAATGTCTAGTCCTCCCTGCATTCCATGAGATCTAAACTTGCTACAAGTCTCCCATGGGCAACCTTGTCGTATGCCTTAGTAAAGTCCACATAGATCACATTCACCACTCTGCCCTCACCAATCCTTTTGTTACTTCTTCCTCCACTGATTGTAATTTTCTGGAGTTCCTTTCTGTGTGTAGGTTTGCTCGCTGAGCTGGAAGGTTCATTTTCAGACATTTCATCACCATACTAGGTAACATCATAAGTGAGCCTCTAGATGAAGTACTGGCGTCATGGTCCGCTTTCTATTTTTGTGTTTGGGTTTCCTTGGGTTGGTGATGTCATTTCCTCTGCTTTTCTCAGGGGGTGGTAAATGGGATCCAAGTCAATGTCTTTGTTGATAGAGTTCCAGTTGGAATGCCATGCTTACCACCCTCTGAGAAAAAAGAACAGGAAATGACATCACCAACCCAAGGAAACCTAAACACATAAAAAGAAAGCAGGCTATGACACTAGTGTTTCATCCGGAGGCTCACTGATGATGTTACCTATGGCAGAAAACGAATCTTCCAGCTCTGTGAGCAAACCTATATCCAGAACCTCAACCTGAGCTACAAATCTTCTCAAAACTCGCTGAGTTCCTTACTCCCAACTTTTCATGGCCTATATCTTACTTGTAGATGCAACAGCAGGCTTCACTTGTACAAGATACAGGCAAATGTGACTGCAAGGTTTAGCTTTTATACGATTTTCCAATTCACAATTTCTCTCCCATGATTGCTGCTAATGGATTCCTCTCCGGTTTATTGCCCCTTCACCTTAGCTAGCCTAACTCTCATACCTTCATCACTGTCTTAACTAAGTTGCAGACACTAATCACTTTTCACTCCTCAAACTGAAAGTAGAATTTAATCATATTATTGTCACTACTTCCCAAGAAAGAGTTCATTGATTCATCAGCGCTGCTGGAGGCGGGGCCACTGACGTCATGTCGCCCATCACGTGTCTTTACTCACGTGGTCAGAGCCCCGCCCCTCCTGGTCTTGCCCCTCAACATGGCGGCAATGAGGCCGTGGCTTGGGACTTTAGGTTAGATTCCCTACAGAGTGGAAACAGGCCCTTCGGCCCAATAAATCCATACCGACCATCTGAAGAGTAACCCACCCTCTTCTGACTTTACTACTGCACCGCTTATTCGGTAAAAAAAAATCAACAGAATGAAGTGAAACCGCGTCTTCAAGTTGTACTTTT
>NW_025145350.1:0-1296 GCF_004010195.1 Chiloscyllium plagiosum | reverse complement strand
GAGGGAGACCCTACTTTGTAGGACCTGGGGTTTGGAACTCACCCCCTCTAATAGCAATCACTTACCTTCCCGACCGGCTTTGCGCTCCGCCTGAACTTCCGCCCAGCTCCCGCCGCTCTCAATGGATTCCCAAGTCATAGAGCCTTACAGGAAAGAATTGGGCCATTCTGTCTATTGTGCCATGCTGACTGTAATCCGCAAATTCCGGAGAGAATGCATAACATGGTTGAATGGCATTATTTGTTTCATAATGTTAATACCTATGTTACCACTTTAAATGGACTTAGCAGAGAGGAATGTTATATCAGCAGATTAAGCATTCAGGTATCGATATAGTCAATGGTGACTTTTAAAGATTTTTAAAGATATAAGAATATTAAAAAGGCTCACTCAGAGGTGACATTTAATAAATGGGTTTTGTTGAAAAGTGAATGCTGAATGAGAAAGAGTCCAAATGATATTAGCTGACACTATCTGAGAGATTGAATGCGAAAGCTTGGCAAATCACACACTGTCATGAATCTCCCAGGGCTCACAAGGCTATACTTTATTCAAGGGTAGATGTCACTCTGAGGAAAATATTTGCTTACAGAAGGAACTATGAAGGCCAAAGTGGTAAAGGGAGCATTTAAAGTAAATAATTAAAGCCATAATGGTATTTCGTGCCACTTCTGTTTTAGCAGTTCCATTGGGGATACAACTTTAAAATGGGGTTGAATGATTATGGTGTAGAAAAATGACATAAGAAAATGGTGATAACTATGTATTCATTTTCTGCTTCAATACTCTACCCAAAGGCAAGTTCTTTCTAAGTTTTTGGCAGGCTCCCAGCCCACTGCAGCCAAAATGGGGAACCAGTTATTTGCTGTTGGTGTTATTCTGATTCACATGCTAGCTGAGCAGACTGATTTAATCTACCCTCCCAATAACTCATTACTATGCGAAATAACAATAACAATTTTTGCCAGCATTTCAGTATGGTTAGTACTAGAGATAGTAATAATCATGAAATTAGTGAACTGCCAATACAACATGTGTGCTGAGAAGCAGCTTGTTAACTGAGTGATGCAAAATTCAGTGACTCACCCATAAAACAGTGCTAAAAAGAATACCTTTAAAATGTGGACGTTGAATGCGTGTTGGGGGAAGGAAGGGAGGGAGGGTGCACAATAGTGAACGACAACAGGATGGAAAGTTATTACTGGTCCAGGATGAAATAAGACCATAAGACCATAAGACATAGGAGTGGAAGTAAGGCCATTCGAGTCCATCGAGTCCACTCCGCCATTCAATCAT
>NW_025145349.1:0-1296 GCF_004010195.1 Chiloscyllium plagiosum | reverse complement strand
AGCGCACACTCCGGACAGTGCACACTCCTGACAGTTTACAGTCTGGACAGTGCACACTCCAGACAGTGCACACTCCTGACAGTGCACACTCTGGACAGTGCACACTATGCACATTGCACACTTGGGTAGCACACACTCTCAACAGTGCGCACTTCGGACAGTGAACACTCCGGACAGTGCACACTCCGGACAGCGCACACTCCGGACAGCGCACACTCCTGAACGTTTACCCACTGGACAGAGCACACACCAGACAGTGCACACTCCAAACAGCGCACACACCAGAGAGCACAATCTCTGGACATTGCACACTCCAGACTGTGCACACTCCGGACAGTGCACACTCCAGATAGCGCACACTCCAGCCAGTGCACACTCCAGACAGTGCACACTCTGGACAGTGCACACTCCAGACAGTGCACACTCCGGACAGTGCACACTCCAGACAGCGCAGACTCCAGACAGTGCTCACTCTAGAGAGTGCACACTCCGGACAGTGCACACTTCAGACAGCGCACACTCCACACAGTGCAGACACCAGCCAGTGCACACTCCAGACTGTGCACACTCCTGACAGTGCACACTCTGGACAGTGCACACGATGCACATTGCACACTTGGGTAGCACACACTCTCAACAGCGCGCACTTCGGACAGCGAACACTCCAGACAGTGCACACTCCGGACAGCGCACACTCCGGGCAATGCACACTCCAGACAGGGCACACACTGGTCAGCGCACACTTCCAACAGCGCACACTCTGGGCTGGGCACACTCCAGACAGTGCACACTCCGGAGATTGAACACTCAAGACAGTGCACACTCCGGACAGTGCACACTAGGGCAGCGCACACTCGGACATTGCACACTCCAGGCAGTGCACACTCAAGACAGCACACACTCCACATAGTGCACACTCCAAACAGTGCATACACCGGATAGTGCAGACTCCAGACAGTGCTCACTCCAGACAGCGCGCACTCTGGACAGTGCACACTCCGGACAGTGCCCACTCCGGACAGTGCACACTCCAGACAGCGCACGCTCTAGACAGTGCACACTCAAGACAGTGCACACTCTGAGCAGTGCACACTCCGTACAGTGCACCCGCAAGACAGTGCACACTCCAGATAGCGCATAATTCGAACAGGGCACACTCCAGACAGTGCACACACCAGACATTGCACACTCCAGACAGCGCACACTCCAGGCTGTGCACGCACCAAACAGCACACTCCTCAGACATTGCACACTCCAGGCAGTGCACACTCTGGACAGCGCACATCCAAACAGCGC
>NW_025145348.1:0-1296 GCF_004010195.1 Chiloscyllium plagiosum | reverse complement strand
GGTACACAGCTCTACATGAGGGGAGGGTAACTGCTCCAGGTTTGCAGATTAATTCACGGGTGATTATTGAACAGTTCGCTGTGGTGAATAGACTATCTGGTGAATACATTTATACATAATGCAATGATGTGGTCAGTGCAGCTCCCCATGCTGGATGGATATGTAGCCTATGCACAGTACATCATGTTGGTGGGGTGGGTAGGGGGGAAAGGTGATGGACAGGTCAAGGAGTTCCCCGGAACGTTCTGTCACCAACATTCTATAACTGACATTCCCCGGAATGTTCTATCCACAACATTCTATAACTGACATTCCCCGGAATGTTCTATCCACAACATTCTATAACTGACATTCCACGGAACGTTCTGCCCCCGACATTCTATAACTGACATTCCCCGGAATGTTCTGTCCCCGACATTCTATAACTGCCATTGCCCAGGACATTCCGTCCCTGACATTCTACAACTGACATTCGCCGGAACGTTCTGTCCCTGACATTCTATAACTGACATTCCCTGGAACGTTCTGTCCCCGACATTCTATAACTGACATTCCCCGGAATGTTCTGTCCCCGTCATTCTATAACTGACATTCCCCGGAACTTTCTGTCCCCGACATTCTATAACTGACATTCCCCGGAACGTTCTGCCACTGACATTGTTTGTGAACGGCCGGACGTCAGTGAATTGAACAAACGATAAGATCCCGAGGGAAGACATCCCGTTCCAGGGAGAAGGAGACACTGTTTCGAAGGCCCCTCAGGCAGTTAAAGGGGTGAAGACGTTTTCCCTGCGTTTACATTTCTCCACGACACAGGATCGACCACAACTTAGACCAAAATACAGAAATTCCCAAACTCCGTTTGTCTACAAGAAACTGGGAGAGAATCCTTCAGGACAGCAACGTTTCCACCCTCCGTATTAGGAACTGGGAAGGAGTGACCTGTGTCTGCTCTCGAGTGATCGAGTGTGTGGGAATGTTCTAGAAACCATCTGTCCTTATGGATGTGTCTGTGTGTTTGGGGAGGGAGGGTTTCTTGTGATTTATGTCACATTTTTTTCAGTAATTCAGACCTTCCTATTTGTTATTCCAGCTCCAATTATTTTAATAAATCCCTGAATACAGGGACACATTTGGTGGGTTGCGCTTCGGCGGGTCGGTGTGGACTTATTGGGCCGAAGGGCCTGTTTCCACGCTGTAATCTAATCTAATCTAATCTAATCTAATCTAATCTAATCTAACCTAATCTATCCCCAATCAAACGGGTCCCTTTGCCTCCAGGCTGATGGATAATGG
>NW_025145347.1:0-1296 GCF_004010195.1 Chiloscyllium plagiosum | reverse complement strand
CCCTGACCCCCTCACACTTACTGTCTCACTGTCACACTGACCCCATCACACTTACAGCATCACTGAAACCCTGGACCCCTCACACATACTATATTACTATCACGCTCAGCCCTCACACTGCATCACTGTCACTCTGACCCCTCACACTTATTCCTTCACTATCACCCTGTCAACTCACACTTACAGCGTCACAATCACCCTGAACCCCTCACACTTAGTATGTCGTTATCATCCTGACCCCTCACATTTACTGTATCACTGTCACCCTGACGCCGTCACACTTACTGCGGCAATATCACCCGGATCCCCACAGGCTTACGGCGTCACTATCACCCTGAACCCGTCACACTTACTGAGTCACTGTCACCCTGACACCTCACCCTTACTGTGTCACTATCACTCTGACCCCCACACGCTTATTGTGTCACTATCACCCTGACCACCCCTCATACATACTGCGTCACTATCACCCGGACCCCCGCATGCTGACTGCGTCATTATCACCCTGCCCCCTCATACTTACTGTGTCACTATCACCCTGACTCCTTCACACATTTTGCGTCACTGTCTCTCTGACCCCATCACACTTACTGCGTCACTATCACTCTGACCCCATCACACTTATTGAGTCACTATCACCCTGACCCACTCACACTTACTACGTCACTATCACCCTGCCCCCCACACTTACTGCGTCACTATCACCCTGACACCCTCACACTTAGTGCTTATCTATCACCCAGACCCACTCATATGTACTGCGTCACTTGCAGCCTCTCTCTCAGACTTACTGTGTCATTATCACCCTGGCCCCCTCATTCTTACTGCATCACTACAGACTGACCACTCACATTTACTGCGTCACTATCAGACTGACCACTCGCACTTACTGCGTTGCTATCACCCTGACCCCCTCACACTACGCCACTATCACCCTGACACCCTGACACTGACTGCGTCACTGTCACCCTGACCCCCTCACACTTACTGTCTCACTATCAGCCTGACCACCGCTCACTGACTGCGTCAATGTGACCCTGACCCCCTCACACTTACTGTGTCACTATCACCCTGACCCCCACACGTTTACAGTGTCACTCTCACACTGACACCTCACAGTCACTGCATCACTATCACCCTGATCCCTCACACTTATTGCCTCACTACCGCTTTGACCCCTCACACTTACTGCGTCACTGTCGTCCTGACCCCCTCACACTTACTGCATCCTTGTCAACTTGACCCCTCACTCTTACTGCATCCTTGTCACCCTGACCCCACTCACACTTACTGCGT
>NW_025145346.1:0-1296 GCF_004010195.1 Chiloscyllium plagiosum | reverse complement strand
CAAACCGGTGGTACCCTCTACCTGTGTTCCCCAATTCACCACACCACCTCCTCCTACTCCCGCAACTCGACTCTTTATCTGTACACACCGTTACCCCCATTCCCAGTCATGAAGAAAGCTTATGCCCAAGGAGTGGACTTCTTTTCCTGATGCTGCCTGGCCTGTTGTGTTCTTCCAGCCTCCTGCATTCCAACATTTGTAGTTTTTTAAAAAAAACTCTTAGATAGAACATAGAACATAGAAGAATACAGCGCAGTACAGGCCCTTGGGCCCTCGATTGCTGCCTGGCCTGTTGTGTTCTTCCAGCCTCCTGCATTCCAACATTTGTAGTTTTTTAAAAAAAACTCTTCTTGTGCAATAGGTAAGAGATAGTAAATGGGCTGTGCCTCTTCTTATCCAATAGCTTCAATGGGCTGAATGTCGTTCTCACATTTCTGTGACACCAGCTTGAGGTACAGAATGAACTGCTCTGTTTTAGTTCTTTGGAAATGTTCAGGGTCCAGTAGTACTATTACATTAATGTTAGCTCGACGTTAACAGCATGAGCTTGAATGATGACCAGGTTTTCATGCTTTATGCGATATTTTCTGAGCATCCTCACTTCTGATCTAATGGCGGAGGGTAAGACGTTGATGAACCAGCTGAAGATGTTTGTGCCGAGGAAGCTACCCTGAGGATCGCCAACATAGATATCTGGGATTGACCTGCACCAGCCACATGGTGTCCTGAATGACCCAACCACTTGGGAGTTGACAACTGATTCCCATTAGGTTCAATGTTATTCAGTCTCCTTGACACATTCCTCAGTCACGCCCTGCAGTGCTGTCAGGGTCACTCACTCTGATACTGTGCTCATATATTTTGTTCATGTCAAAGGTCAAGGGAAATATGTGGGGACTGTTTCCATCTTTCAGAGGGTAGTAACTGTTCTGGCCTCTCTATCCTAGACAGCTACATCTCTTAAATGTTTGGGGGAGTAGAATGGTGTTAATGGATCTTGACACATCAGGGAGTTGAGGGCTACAAAGAATTGGGTAGGGAAGAGAAATTAATGCCGGGAGAGGTCAGCCCTGACCTTATTGAAGGGAAGGGCAGGTTTTACACGCTATATAGCCTGGTGTTATTCCAGTGTACCCCATAGTCCAGTCACTTTGTTGCCTCTTCCATTTCCTGTGTTCTTGACTTCAACTGGCTGAATAGCCTGATCGTGTTGCTGCATGAACTAGAATGGATCAGTTCTATTGACTTGAGGGCTGATTGGCTTCCTCCTGTAACTGTATATCATACTCCAGGGGC
>NW_025145345.1:0-1296 GCF_004010195.1 Chiloscyllium plagiosum | reverse complement strand
ACATTCTCATTGTCGAGTACACCTCCAAATTTGATGTCATCTGCACACTTGCTCATTATACCTCATGTGTTCACATCCAAATGATAAATAGCAGAATACCCAGCACCGTTCCTTGTGGCACACTACCGGACACAGGTCTCCAGTCCGAAAAGCAACATTCCGCCACCCTCTGTCTCTTTCCTTTGAGCCAGTTTTGTGTTCAAATGGCTAGTTCTTTCTATATTCCATGTGGTCTAACCTTGCTAACCAGTCTACCATGGGGAACCTTGTTCAACACCTCACTGAAGTACATATAGATCATGTCCACTGCTCTGCCCTCATTAATTCTCTCTGTTACTTCTTCAAAAAACTCAATCAAGTTGGTGAGACATGATTTCCCATGCACAAAGCCATGTTGACTATCCCTAATCAGTCCTTGCCTTCTCAAATATATGTAAATCAAATCCCTCAGGATTCCCTCGAACAACTTGCCCATCACCAATGTCACTGCTCTGTAGTTCCCTGGCTTTTCCTTACCATCTTCCTGAAATAGTGGCACCGCGTTAGCCAACCTCCAGTCTTCTGACTTTTCACGTATGTGTAACGATAGAAATATCGCAGCAAGGGGTCCAGAAATGATTTCTCTAGCTTCCCACAGAGGGTACACCTGATTGAGTCCTGGGGATTTATCCACCTTGCTGCATTTTAAGACATCCAACACCTCCTCCTCTGTAATCTGGACATTTTTCAAGATTTCACCATCTATTTCCCCACATTCTATATCTTCCATATCCTTCAAAGTGCACACTGCTGCAAAATAATCATTTACTATCTCCCACATCTCCTATGGCTCCACACGTAGGCTGCCTTGCTGATCTTAGAGGGGTCCTATCCTTTCCCTAGTTGACCATTTATCTTTAATGTATTTATAAAGTCAATTTGGATTCTCATTAACAGTATGTGCCAAAGCGATCTCAGGTCTCCTTAATGCCCTCCTGAATTTCCTCTTACATAAAGTCCTACTTCGTTTATAGTCTTCTGAGGATTTGCTTGCTCTCTGTTGTCTATACTTGAGAGTTGATTTCTTCTTTTTCTTCACCAAAACTTCAATTTATCTGGGCACTCAGCATTCCCTACACCTACCAGCCTTGCCTTTCATCCTAACAGGAACATTCTGTTTCTGGACTCTTGTTGTCTCATTTCTGACAGATCCCAATTTTCCAACTGTCCCTTTACCTGCAAACATCTGCCCCAATCAACCTTGAAAGGTTTTACCTCATAACATCAAAATTTCCCTTCCTCCAGTTTACAACTTTA
>NW_025145344.1:0-1296 GCF_004010195.1 Chiloscyllium plagiosum | reverse complement strand
TTATATCATATTGGGATATCAGTGTGTGCTGATTATATCACATTGTGTGGTGATAATATCTCATTGGGGATATCAGCATGTGGTGATAATATCATATTGGGGATATTAGTGTGTGGTGATTATATTACATTGGGGATATCAGTGTGTGCTGATAATATCACATTGCAGATATCAGTGTGTGGTGATTATATTATATTGAGGATATCAGTGTGTGCTGATAATATTACATTGGGAATATCAGTGTGTGGTGATAATATCTCATTGAGGATATCAGCGTGTGGTGATAATTATCACATTGGGAATATCAGTGTGTGTTGATAATATCACATTGAGGATATCAGTGTGTGGTGATAATATCACATTGGGGATATTAGTGTGTGGTGATAATATCACATTGGGGATATCAGTGTGTGGTGATAATATCACGTTGGGGATATCAATGTGTGGTGATAATATCACATTGGGGATATCAGCATGTGGTGATAATGTCACATTGGGGATATCTGTGTGTGCTGATAATATCACATTGGGGATATCAGTGTGTGGTGACAATGTCACATTGGGGATATCAACATGTGGGGATAATATCACATTGAGGACATCAGCATGTGGTGATTATATCACATTGGGGATATCAGTGTGTGATGATTATATCATATTTGGATATCAGTGTGTGCTGATAATATCATATTGGGGATATCATTGTGTGGTGATAATATCACATTTGAGACATCAGCGTGTGCTGATAATATCACATTGGGGATATCAGTGTGTGATGATAATATCTCATTGGGGATATCAGCATGTGGTGATAATATCATATTGGGGATATTAGTGTGTGGTGATTATATCACATTGGGGATATCAGTGTGGGGTGTTAATATCATATTGGGAATATCAATGTGTGGTGATAATATCTCATTGGGGATATCAGCGTGTGGTGATAATATCACATTGGGAATATCAGTGTGTGGTGATAATGTCACATTGGGTATATTGTGTGTGATGATGATATCACATTGGGGATATCAGTGTGTGATGGTTATATCATATTGGGATATCAGTGTGTGCTGATAATATCTCATTGGGGATATCAGTGTGTGCTGATAATATCTCATTGGGGATATCAGTGTGTGGTGATAATATCTCATTGGGGATATCAGCATGTAGTGATAATATCATATTGGGGATATTAGTGTGTGGTGATAATATCACATTGGGAATATCAATGTGTGGTGATAATATCACATTGGGGATATCAGCGTGTGGTGATAATATCTCATTGGGGATATCAGC
>NW_025145343.1:0-1296 GCF_004010195.1 Chiloscyllium plagiosum | reverse complement strand
TGGATTGGAAATCTATCAGAAAAAATTCCTATAATCAGGACTTGCTTCATCTTGATACATGTTACGCGTAGTATCCTCAGTCATAAGAAATAAGGTGTCATCATGGATCTGGAAAAGATGTCGTGTGTAAATTATAATAAGGTGTCTCTTTCATATCTTTGGATCTGGTGAGACTGTGATGTTTGCTGTGATTATTTATCCTGAGAACAATAAGGCAGGTACAAAGTGTTTTTCACCGAACAGTAATTAGGTGGTCTTGAAGACCATTACGAGTACTTTGATTTCAATAATGTTGAGCTGATTTCCATGATCTGGGAAATGTTTCACAACATGTTACAAAAATTCTGGATTCTCAGCATTCAATGGGTCGTGCAAACACCCTTCACTTGTCGTCATTTTCAACCGAGGTGTATTACGCTCAGGCACTGGCTGCAAGTCAAGGTGCCAGGAAGTCTGCTTCAACCTCTTCAAAACACAGCTCTCGGGCTTGTGACTGGATCTCCCGAACCTTTGTGACCTCTTTGAACGGGCTTTCCACTGTTTTCTGGAGCTGATTATTTTGTCTAATGTTTGCTTTAGTTTGACATTTTTAGCTCCGATTTCTCCAGATGTAGGAATATTTAGAATGTTCAATTCTGGGCGACAGGTCACTTGACCTTAGTGGACAGGTAAATATGGTTCACTTATTGTTTTAATAACGAATTCAGAATGAATCTTAGCATTTTAACAAATAAAAGTTTCAGTTTTTTCCGTGGTTTACAATGACATTGATTAGATACTCATTAAGAGAGATCAATTGACAATTATTAGCTGTTTGCAGGATTATTGAATTGAAAAAGGAGACAGACGTGCAGAGATTTTTTTGGAAGGCGTTGCTTTTTCATTCAAATATCATGGCTGTTCAAGAGGTCTATGTAGCTGTTCATTGGTTCTCTTGTCCAGATAATAATTTATAATTCGTATCGCTTTTATTGTGCCCGGAATTTTGAGATTTGTCTCAAAGTTAAGAAGAAAACGAGAAGCAATTAATATGAGAACTCGAGTGAATAGAAAGCACAGTAAATTTAAATTACCGAGTGTGAGAAACAAAGCTCACTCACTTCAATAATTTCAGTCCAAGACAAGATCTGAAGCAATCAGTATGTTTATAAGACTCTTGCGAGGCACACAGAGTTTAGCAAATACATATCTTATATAGGATTCACTACTCCAAACACGGTGCCCATTACTATTGTTTCTCTCTTGCCTTGTCCGGCCTTGTGCAACAATGTACAGTTTTACTTGGCCATTTCACCA
>NW_025145342.1:0-1296 GCF_004010195.1 Chiloscyllium plagiosum | reverse complement strand
TGTTTCTCAATTTCCCTCTGACAACTCGGGGGCGTCTATAATACAGTCCCAAAAAGGCAATCATCCCTTTCTTATTTCTCAGTTCCACCCAAATAACTTCCCTGGACATATTGCCAGGGATATCCTCCCGAAGTACAGCCATAATGCCTTCCCTTATCAAAAACGTCACCCCCCCCTCCTCTCTTGCTCCCTTTTCTATCCATCCAATTACATCTATACCCTGGACATTAAGCTGGCAGTCCAGTCCATCCCTGAGCCACATCTCTAATTGCTATTATATCCCAGTCCCATATTCTAAACCATGCCTTTGGCATTGAAATAAATGTAGTTTAATTTTTCAGTTCTACCTCGTTCTCTGCTTTTTTCCTGCCTACCGAATGTTTGACTTACTTCTTTTACCAACTGTACTAGTCTGAGACTGATCTATTCCTCACTATCTCTCTGGGTCCCTCTCTCACACTTACTAGTTGAAATCCTCCCAAGCAGCTCTAGCAATTCTCCCTGCCGGTATATTAGTCCCCTCCCAATTTGTCCTTCTTATATAGGTTACTTCTACCCCAGAAGCGATTCCAATGGTCCAAAAATGTGAATCCTTTTCTCCTGCACCAGCCCCTCAGCCATGCATTCATCTACTCTATCTGCCTATACCTACCCTCGAGGATCTACTTTTTAACTGTCCCAAGATAAGTTGCTGGACAGAGAAATATTTTAAATAATCCTTTGATTAATTCTTCTGTATAAAATACACTTTCGTTGAGTTCCCCAGTCTTGCAAACTCCCAACCTATCTCTTCCCAAAGCTTTGAACATGTTGGCACCCTATCGGATCCGAGCCCCTTTCTCTTGGAGCTCCATACCTGAATCCGTCCAATCGAGGTTCCACTTGTCCCACAGGTGTGAAACAGTTCAGATCAAACTCACAAATGACCACCTTTTGGACTGAGATAGATGGAATTGATCCCTTTCTATATTTTTTCTAATCCACCTCTAGCTTTTGACCTGGTTGACCACATCATCCTCAATAATAAAGGTACAGATACATGGTGGAAACTCAGCTTGGGGTCAAATAGACAACAAGAGGTTGAGGGTAACTGCTGCAGAGGTGGGAACGGGAAGAGAACCCAAAGCAGGAATTGCTGGTAATAAACTGGATGGATGAAAATGGAACCAAGTTAAAGTAGGAATTGTATTCTGGGTAATCCAAGATGGAGGACGGGAAAAATCTCTGGCTGGAAGAGCTGCTTTTTTTTTGAGATATTTTAGATGCTGGAGGTGATTTCCTCGAATTCCAGGAGCA
>NW_025145341.1:0-1296 GCF_004010195.1 Chiloscyllium plagiosum | reverse complement strand
TGTGGAGGGCGTGCAGCATTATCAGATGGTCAGCGTGGAGGTAGTGAAGCATTGTCAGAGGGTCAGTGTGGAGGGAGTGCAGCATTGTCAGAGGATCAGTGTGGAGGGAGTGAAGCATTGTCAGGGTATCAGTGTGCAGGGAATGCTGCATTGTCAGAACGTCAGGATGGAGGGAGTGCAGCATTGTCAGAGGGTCAGTGTGCAGGTGGTGCTGCATTGTCAGAGGGTCAGTGTGGAGGGAGTACAGCCTTTGTCAGAGGATCAGTGTGGAGGGAGTGCTGCATTGTCAGCGGGTCAGTGTGGAGGGAGTGCTACATTGTCAGAACGTCAGGATGGAGGGATTGCTGTGCAGGGAGAAGGTCAGTAATGATAAGGTGTGCACTCTCTGAGTGTCAGTACTAACGGATCACCATGCTGTCAGAGTGTGGCACTGTGAGAGCGTTACTACTGAGGGAGCGCTGCACTGTGAAAGGGTTAGAACTGAGGGAGCAACGCACTCTGAGGGGATGAGTAGTGAGTGATCACCACGCTGTAAGGGGTCAGTACTGAGGGAGTTCCATGCTATCTGTCGGACAGTCTGTACTGAGTGATTGCTGCATTGCCAGGGGGTCAGTACTGAGAGAGTGATGCACACTCAAAGGGTCATTACTGAGGGAGAGCTACACGGTCAGTGTGTTAGTTCTGAGGGAGTGTTGTTTCAGAGGGTCAGTACTGAGGGAGTGCTGCACTGTCAGAGGGTCAGTACTGAGGGAGTGCTGCACTGCCAAAGGGTCAGTACTGAGGCATTGCTGGACTATGAGAAGTGCAGGAATGAGGCATTGCCGCACTGTCAGATTGTCAGTACTGAGGGAGTTCTGCTCTGCCGGAGGTTTGGTACTGAGAAAATGCCACGTTATCGGAGGGTCAGTACCGAGGGAGTGCTGCACTGTAAGAACAGCTGTATTGAGGGAGTGTCACATTGTCGGAGGGTCAGTACTGAGGGGATGCCACACTGTATGTGTGTCAGTACTGAGGGAATGCTGCACTGTGGAAATGTCAGGACAAAGAGAGTGCTGCAAAGTTAGAGGGTCAGTACTGAGGGAAAGCTGTTGTGTCAGAGCGTCATTTCTGAGAGTGTGCTGCAGGGTCAAAGGAGCAGTGCTGAGGGAGAGCTTCATTGTCAGAGGGTCAGTACTGAGGGAGCGCTGCACTGTCAGAGGGTCAGTACTGAGGGAGAGCTGCACTGTCAGAGGGTCAGTACTGAGGGAGCTTTGCACTGTCAGAAGATATAGAACATAGAACATAGAACAATACAGC
>NW_025145340.1:0-1296 GCF_004010195.1 Chiloscyllium plagiosum | reverse complement strand
CAGGGTTATGGAGCTAATGCTGGAAAACTGGATGAGAATTGTGAGGCAATTATTTCATGGATTCTATCGGTCAAAGTACATTTTTATTTTCTGTACTGTAAGTCTCTATGTCTCCAAGCCATCTCCAACTCCCAGCTGGACCATTGTCTTTTCAACCAATACTTCCCCCAGAGCCATTGACTCCAACAATGATCCTGACTGCAATTATCCCAAACTCTGTTACTTTTCGGGGTATCTTTTTGCTCTTGCAGCATCTCTGTCATTTCAGCAACTTTCCCTGTGATGCAGCATTCCATGCCAGTCCCTTTGAAATTGTAGCAACCCCTCCAACATTGAGCAAGCCATCCTCAGGCATTTCGCACTGTTCAGCTACAGACACTATGCAATGTGTCTTGCCTCACAAGGTATTCCACAGGCTCTGCTGATAGACAGGGTTACTCTTCCATCATCACTGTTGTTTATCATTTTTTCTGAACCATGAGTTGATTTGATATAATTTATTATTATATTGTCACGTTTACCTCTGTATTGTGGGGGGAAAAAAAAACTTGTTTTGCTTGCAGTGTCGCGAATATTCCATGGAAAGACACAAAAGCCATCGGGTGATTGAACAGAGTGAGGGATACAGAGTTATAGCTGCAAGGAAGGTGCACAAGAAGCAAGATCAACATGAGGTTGAAACTTTGAGAGGTCCATTCAGAATGCAAATAACTATGGGGACGAAGCTCGTCTTGAACATAGTGTTCTCTGTGTTTATGGTTTTGTATCTCCGAACTGACGGAAGAGGTTGAAGGAAAGTTTAACTGGGGTGGGAGGATCTTTAATGGTGTTGGCTGGCTTTCTCCGGCAACAAGAAATGTACATTCAGTCAACGGATGGAAGGTTGGCTTGTGTATGATCTGGCCTGTGTTCACAACTCTCTGTAGTTACTTTTGATTTAGATACCTGTCCACAAGAAATCTTCTGGAACACTGAATTTCCAGTGTATGCCTGGACAGTTTATTTTACTAAAGGTGCCCTGTGGAATCCACCCGAGCTTCTGAACAACACCCAGTTTAACTCGACATTTTGCCTTTGTGAACGTCCCGTACATTTTGAACTGAATGATGAACAGCATGTTATTAATTTTCGAAAGCTTGCAGGAATCCACATTGAAAGTAAAGAATCCAGTGTCAATTCACTACAGTCACCTTCCTGGATGTTATGTGGTGATAACTGAGGAGAATTAGTGCAGCTTTGCTGGGGCTGGCAATGGATCTTGTCACTGTTACCTCTATCTCCATGCACCCACAATGT
>NW_025145339.1:0-1296 GCF_004010195.1 Chiloscyllium plagiosum | reverse complement strand
GGTACTTGGATTTTCAGAAATCTTTTGACAAAGCCCCACATAAAAGGTCAGTTTGCAACATCAAAGCAAATGGGATCAGGATAATATACCGACTTGAATTGAGAATACATAGCAAACAGAACGTGTATTGTTTGGAGTGGAAGGTAATGACATTGGGTAGTATAAAGATCAATGCTTGGGTTCCAGTTATTCGCAATAGCCTTCGTGAGTTTTTTTTCATTCATGCGATGTATATACTGGGTTCTCTAGACTACTCTCAGATATGTTGTTTATTTATTAATTGGATAATTAATATGACAGGATACTTCATCATTTCTTTGACTTGCAGTCTGAATTTGAACTGAGTGTTTATGCAGCAATTTAAATTCACCAGTGAAACGCCAACCATTGCAAATATAAATTCTAAACTGTTGTAATGTCTCAGGTATGTTCCCCGAATTATATAATAAAAGAATTCTATCATTCTTGCACCGACCACAGAATGATTAAAGTGTCGGATAACGACAAAAGTAAAATCACAGACTTTCTTCTGCTTTCCATCTCTGGGTCACCGGGATTCTCTCCTTTGCTATGGCCCTTCAGTCTCTGATGGGCCCAACTTGTCACAAAAATATGTCTCACTGTCAGTACTGAGTGACAGAATTAAAGTGTATGGAACCAAGGGCATTAAAACCCAATCAAAACAGTCAAATCCCACCGAACCGGCACAGAAAAATAATTCTGCTTTGGATAACAGAAACAATTGGGAATTACCTCTGTCGGTTCATATCTATAGTAGAAGGGGATGTTTTTAAAAATAGACCAGAATGCATGTTATTCAGAGGACGACAGCTGCATTTTTCTTGGCGCAATACTGTGTATCCACGTTCTAGAAACAGATGACAATTGCATCGATCAAAGGAGGAGGTAACTGTCAACCAGACAGAACAGTTTTTGGCTGAATGAATCAGAACGTTGTGTACACTACACATAGTGGTGAGATCCAGGAAAGACAGGGGAAATTAATACATTTAATCTGCCACAGAATAACCTCTGTGATTATAATAAATAGATCTGCCGCCACCACAACCATGAGGTAACGGCTGGTGCAGGTTGAGAGGCTCCATTTTCCCCTCCCACTCTGCCGAGGATATGGAGGTGCTGGGCCTCCTCCACCGCCGCTCCCTCACCACCAGACGCATGGAAGAAGAACGCCTCATCTTCCGCCTCGGAACACTTCAACCCCAGGGCATCAATGTGGATTTCAACAGCTTCCTCATTTGCCCTTCCCCCACCTCATCCTAGTTTCTAACCTCC
>NW_025145338.1:0-1296 GCF_004010195.1 Chiloscyllium plagiosum | reverse complement strand
TTTGCGGGAGCAGAGCGCATACAGTGAGCCTTATCCTGATTGTTGTGGTTCTGTTCACTGGGAATTTGTGTTACTCCTGATAGAGCGTGGAAGGTTATAGATGCTTGTTCTGTATTGCTGGGCATTTCTGCAGACAGCAGATACTACACTGAGCTGGGTGGTGAGCTCACACCATGCTCACACCAATATCCATCATTCCTGGAAAGACTGGCTCATGTTACAGGATACTGTAGAAATGTCTTCATTTCAGCATTCAGGAACCTATGCACACATCCTTCCATGACACTGTCTCTCAATCTCGCTCTCTCTGTCTATTCCTAAAACCTCTCCCATTTGTTGATATTTTAACTTATTCCCCCGCCATCTCTCTCTGGCAGTGATGTTCACTCCCACAGCACCCCCTTGTCATGGCACAATGGAGATATGGAGCTGTAAATGGATAGGAGCTGCACATCCTGTCATTCCAGCATGGCTGCAAGTTTCCCCACACTGGGCACTGATCTCACACAGTGTTACTGAGCAATGTAGTAGGGTGATGGACAGATTTCCAAACCTTGGTCACATATCTTATCTGGGTTTATAGATCAATGCACTGCTATAATGTGCACAGTGTGTCCGCTCTGGACTGATTGCAAGGTGGTGTTCAGCAGTATACTAGCCTGGTCTGTGCAGAGCTCGTTGCTGAACAGATATCTCCTCTGGGTTTACAGTGTCTGGTCTGGTTCTGTGAGGTGGATTGAGAATGTGATACAACTGATCCTTTCAGTTGATATGGCAATGCCTTTATTTTTGTTCTCAATCCTGTGATTGGACCCTCCAAATTCTGACTCCTCCGGTCAGTCTCATTGTTCAGTCTAACTCCATAGTTCAGCAACGAGTTGTCCCATGAATAATTGTCCAGTTTCAATGTGAATTACTATTCTGTCTATTTCCCTGGCCTTTGCCCACATCCTGATAAGAATGAGAGATTACAGTAGAGAATTCCAGAAAAGGAGGGAACATTGAGAGAAGGGGAACATATCACATTAGATGAGCATCAAATAATGTTTTATATATTGTATACATCATATGCATCATTTTTCGATAACTGTGTCTTAATTGTTCATTTAGAATGTGTTGTGCACATATGAAAAATATCCGCACACACACATTGATTAAACAATGTATGCAAAATCATTTTTCCGCCATTGAAATGATCCTGTTGTCCTGTTACCAGGATACATGAACTCCAACTGGCCAACCAAAGACATGACCCACTATCATTATGTTTACCACTTTGACTGGAACAACACACGC
>NW_025145337.1:0-1296 GCF_004010195.1 Chiloscyllium plagiosum | reverse complement strand
CTGTACTATACTGACCCTGTCTTACTGAACTGAGCCTGACCCTATCTGTACTGAACTGACTCTGTCTGTACTGATCTGACCCTGTCTATACTGAACTGATCCTGACCCTGTCTGTACTGTACTGACCCTGTCTGTACTGTACTGACCCTGTCTGTACTGTACTGACCCTGTCTGTATTGCACTGACCCTGTCGGTACTGCACTGACCTGTCTGTACTAAACTGACCCTGTCTGTACTGAACTGATCCTGACCCTGTCTGTACTGAACTGACCCTGTCTGTACTGAACTGACCCTGATTTTCGCTGTACTGTACTGACCCTGTCTGTACTGTACTGACCCTGTCTGTACTGAACTGACCCTGTCTGTACTGAACTGACCCTGTCTGTACTGATCCTGACCCTGTCTGTACTGAACTGATCCTGACCCTGTCTGTACTGAACTGACCCTGTCTGTACTGAACTGACCCTGTCTGTACTGTACTGACCCTGTCTGTACTGTACTGACCCTATCTGTACTGAACTGCTCCTGACCCTGTCTGTACTCAACTGACCCTATCTGTATTGATGCTGACCCTATCTGTACTGATCCTGTAACTGTCTGTACTGTACTGATCCTGTCCCTGTCTGTACTGACCCTGTCTGTTTTGTACTGACCCTCTCTGTACTGATCCTGACCCTCACTATACTGATCCTAACCCTTACTATACTGATCCTAACCCTGTTTGTACTGATCCTGACCCTGTTTGTACTGAACTGACCCTGTCTGTACTGAACTGACCCTGTCTGTACTGATCCTGACCCTGTCTGTACTGAACTGATCCTGACCCTGTCTGTACCGAACTGACCCTGTCTGTACTGTACTGAACCTGTCCCTGTCTGTCCTGATCCTGTCTGTTTTGTACTGACCCCCTTTGTACTGATCCTGACCCTGTCTGTACTGAACCTGACCCTGTCTGTCCTGATCCTGACCCTGTCTGTACTGAACTGACCCTGTCTGTACTGAACTGACCCTGTCTGTACTGAACTAATCCTGACCCTTGTCTGTATTGAACTGACCCTGTATGTACTGTACTGACCCTGACCCTGTCTGTACTGAACTGACCCTGTCTGTACTAAACTGACCCTGACCCTGTCTGTACTGTACTGACCCTGTCTGTACTGTACTGACCCTGTCTGTACTGAACTAATCCTGACCCTGTCTGTACTGAACTGACCCTGTCTGTACTGTACTGACCCTGTTTGTACTGTACTGACCCTGTCTGTATGAACTGACCCTGTCTGTACTGTACTGACCCTG
>NW_025145336.1:0-1296 GCF_004010195.1 Chiloscyllium plagiosum | reverse complement strand
CGTGAGAACATTCTGCACCCTCTCTGAGGCATCGTTGGTCCTGGCACCAGTGAAACAACACACCATTCTGCTTTTTCTCTGCTGGCCACAGGGACATCTGTCTGTACCTCGGACTAGAGAATCCCCTAACACAATTGATCACTTGGAACCCAACGTAACCCTCATTGCATTAGAGCCAGTCTCAATACCAGAAATGTGGCTGTTCGTGCTACAACAGAATTCGTTATATAAAGTTCAGATGTTTGGGTATGATAAAATCAGGAGCAAGTGAGGACTGCAGATGCTGGAGGTCAGAGTTGAAAGGTGTGGCGCTGGGAAAGTGCAGCAGGTCAGCTGATGAAGGGCTTATGCCCGAAACATTGACTCTGCTGCTCCTCAGATGCTGCCTGACCTGCTGTGCTTTTCCATTGCACACCTTTCGAATAGGATAA
Source organism: Chiloscyllium plagiosum (assembly GCF_004010195.1). Taxonomy (NCBI): domain Eukaryota; kingdom Metazoa; phylum Chordata; class Chondrichthyes; order Orectolobiformes; family Hemiscylliidae; genus Chiloscyllium; species Chiloscyllium plagiosum. The sequence goes on along the minus strand of NW_025145336.1, from coordinate 865 downwards.
AATCAGGTAATGTAAATGCTGAGGTGAAAATGGGTACTGCAGATGCTGGAGATTAGAGTCAAGGTTAGAGTGGTGCTGGAAAAGCACAGCAGGTCAGGCAGCATCCGAAGAGCAGGAAAATCAACCTTTCGGGCAAAAGCCCTAATGTAAGTGCTGACCTCTCTTTGTTAGAAGTGGAGTTGCAGGACCAGTTGTTATCATTGGGGGGCAGCAGTGTTCTTTCTAAATACAAACTTTGCTTATATGATCCATTGAGGATTATTAATTACTACTCACCTAGTGTCTTGAATACAGTTAATTTATCATTCCTCCAACCCCCTTGGAGTTTTGCATTTTTTTTGTGTAAAATGGATGAGAATGTAGGATAAAAGAAATGCTTTACTCTATCCTGCATTTTACATAGCAGATAGAATATTCTGCTTGTTTTTATGTTTTTTCTGAAAAATTATTTGAGTTTTGTTTCCATCCTGCATTTTCTACCTGTGATGTGTTAGAGTCAGGAGCAAAGGTATCTGTTATGTTCTTTTGTTTTGATGGAAATGTACCAATTCCACAAAGATTGGCAAGGCAATAATGTGTCTATTTGAAGGTAAGATCTATGTATAGTTATAGTGTCATAAAGATGTACAGCATGGAAACAGACCCTTCGGTCCAATCCGTCCATGCCGACCAGATATCCCAAACCAATCTAGTCCCACCTGCCAGCACCCGGCTCATATCCTTTAAAACCCTTCCTATTCATACACCCAGCCAAATGCCTCTTAAATGTTGCAATTGTACCAGCCTCCACCACTTCCTCTGGCAGCTGATTCCATACACGTACCACCCTCGGTGTGAAAACGTTGCCCCTTAGGTCTCTTTTATA
>NW_025145335.1:1140-1296 GCF_004010195.1 Chiloscyllium plagiosum | reverse complement strand
GCCGGCGGCTTAACAACCTCCTTTCTCACTTCCCGGATAGGATAAATCTAGTCTGGCGCTGGGGACTTATCCATCTTAATGTTTTCCAAAATTTCTAGCACATCATCTTCATCAATATTGATCTGGTCAAGACTGAACTGGCCAAGCATCTCTAAG
>NW_025145335.1:0-990 GCF_004010195.1 Chiloscyllium plagiosum | reverse complement strand
GTTCCTCTGTTCTCGTCATCCAAGGTTCCATAATGTTACCCCTTCTTTCCTGTCTCAGAGGAACAAATTTGCGTATCACTCGCAACAACGACTCCTTAAATAGTCTCCATATGTCTGCTGTGCCCTTTCTGTGGATAAATTGCTCCAAGTCTATACTTCTCAACTCCTGTCTGATAGCATCACAATTTCCTTTTCCCCATTTAATATCTTTCCTCGGAAACTGCTCCTTTCACTCTCCCAGAGTATGCTACATATGAGGCAGTTGTGATCACTTTCATCAAAGTGCTCTCCCACCGTGAGTTCTGACACCTGTCCTGGCTCGTTGCCGAGCACCAAATCCAAACTGGCCTCTCCGCTCGTCGGTTTGTCGACATACTGAGCAAGGAAACCCTGTTGAACACACCTGACAAAAACGAATTCATCCACACCATTCGATATTGGAAAAGTTGAAGTCACCCACAAAAATATCCCTGCTAATTTTGTATTTTTTTTCCAGAATCTGCCCGCCTATGAGATCTTCAATCTCTCTACTTCTCTTAGGTGGTCTGTAGAAAACCTCCAAATGCGGTGACTGTTTCCTTGCTGTTGCTAAATTCCACCCATACTGACTGAGTAGACAAACCTTTCTCAACAACCTTCATTTCTGTAGCTGTGACGCACTCTCTGATTAGTAATGCTACAGCCCCTCCTCATTTCCCACCCACCCTGTTTTTTTTTTACAGTATTTACAGTGTGGAAACAGGCTCTTCGACCCAATAAGTCCATACCAACCCTCCAACGAGCAACCCACCCGGAACCAATCCCGTACATTTACCCCTTCATCTAACACTATGGGCAATTTAGCATGGCCAATTCACCTAATCTGCACATTTTTGGTTTATGGGAGGACATCCGTGCAGACACGGGGAGAATTTACATACTCCACAAAGACAGTTCCCTGAGGTGGGAATTGAACAAGTATCTCTGGCACTGTGAGGCAGCAGTGCTAGC
>NW_025145334.1:0-1296 GCF_004010195.1 Chiloscyllium plagiosum | reverse complement strand
CTGTTTTTTGGTGCACCATGCTGGTGAGAAAGTCGAAAGGGATATCCTTTCTGATGAGCTTACAAAGTCTCAACAGATCCGGGGAGTTTTCAGACATACAACACAACATAATGTTTTTCCTAGCAGAGAAAGTAAAGATTTTTTTTTCCCATGTGCATCTGTGTAAGATACTCTGGGCAGGCCCAGGAAAAGAGAAACCGGGTCCATCTCCAATTCGGTCTCCAGGACTCACTCTACCACACCTAACGCAGTGCTCCAATATATACGAAACCTGCAGCAGGACCACATGCAATGAGTAAGAGTGTCTGTAGTCATTCTGCATCTAGGACATGCTGAAGATAATCCCACTTTGAATTTTGAGAGAAAATCTGGGGTCAGATAGAACCTATGAAGATTTTTCAACTGCATTGAATGGGTTCTATTACAGATCAAAATACTTCGAGCATTTTCACAAATATCCTCGCATGTCTCCGAAAAGATCTAAACCCCCAACTCTCGTCACGAAGCTGCACAGTCTTGTCTGAGCGGACACTATCCAACAAATGGTAAAGGGTACTGACAGAGAGTGTATTCTTTGCAATAATCACCTGCTTCTCTGGATTGGATTTATAAGTGTCTTTTAAAATTGTGTTTTTAATAAAATCTCTAATTTGGCAAAAAAACAGAAGAATTCTCTTCTAGGTAGTCCATACTTACGAGTTATTTGATCAAATGATATCATTGTTTCTCCTTCAATTAACACGTGGTGGCTCATTGGTTTGCACTGTTGACTCACAGCACCAGGGTCACAGGTTTGGTTCCAGCCTTGGGTGACTGTCTGTGCGGAGTTAGTATATTCTCAACTGTGACTGCGTAGGTTTCCTCCCACAGTCACAAACATGTGTATGTTAGATGAATTGGCCATTGCACAATCGCTCATAGTGCTCCAGGATCTGTAAGCTGGGGCATTAATCAGGGTAAATATAAGATGGGTGTGGGTGGGTTACTGTTCAGAGGATCGAGGTGGACTTGCTGGGCCCAAGGACCTGTTTCCACACTGTAGGGATACTATAATTCTAAATCACCCAAACAAGGTATTTGGGTGCCCACAGTTTAAACCTGGAATCCATTATCCCCGGTATACCAATTATTGGGCTAAGAAACATGGTTTTGGCTATATTGCCTAGATCTGAAGCATTGTCCTTCAAGTTTTAACAGTATTGATAATCATTATTTTATGACAATACTCATTAAACGTTGTCATTTTATCTAAGAGCAACAGATTATTAAGGGTTCACTTTGTCTGAGAGGGCTCAA
>NW_025145333.1:0-1296 GCF_004010195.1 Chiloscyllium plagiosum | reverse complement strand
CCGTGCTGCCCACTGAGTCACCGTGCTGCCCACCGAGTCACCGAGCGGCCCACTGAGTCACCGAGCGGCCCACTCAGTCTCCGTGCGGCCCACTGAGTCACCGTGCTGCCCACTGAGACACCGAGCTGCCCACTGAGTCACCGAGCTGCCCACAGAGTCACCGTGCTGCCCTCTGAGACACCGTGCTGCCCACTGAGACACCGAGCTGCCCACAGAGTCACCGTGCTGCCCACTGAGACACCGACCTGCCCCACTGAGGCACCGTGCTGCCCACTGAGACACCGACCTGCCCCACTGAGACATTGTGCGGCCCACTGAGACACCGAGCTGCCCACAGAGTCACCGTGCTGCCCACTGAGACACCGACCTGCCCCACTGAGTCACCGTGCTGCCCACTGAGACACCGACCTGCCCCACTGAGTCATTGTGCGGCCCACTGAGACACCGAGCTGCCCACAGAGTCACCGTGCTGCCCACTGAGACACCGACCTGCCCCACTGAGTCATTGTGCGGCCCACTGAGTCACCGAGCTGCCCACTGAGTCACTGTGCGGCCCACTGAGTCACCGTGCTGCTCACTGAGTCACCGAGCTGCCCACTGAGTCACCGTGCTGCTCACTGAGACACCGAGCTGCCCACTGAGTCATTGTGCGGCCCACTGAGTCACCGTGCTGCCCACTGAGTCACCGTGCTGCTCACTGAGTCACCGAGCTGCCCACTGAGTCACTGTGAGGCCCACTGAGACACCGTGCTGCTCACTGAGTCACCGTGCGGCCCACTGAGTCGCCGTGCTGCCCACTGAGTCGCCGTGCTGCCCACTGAGACACTGTGCTGCCCCACTGAGTCACCGTGCTGCCCACTGAGTCACCGTGCTGCCCACTGAGTCACCGTGCTGCTCACTGAGACACCGAGCTGCCCACTGAGTCACTGTGCGGCCCACTGAGACACCGTGCTGCTCACTGAGTCACCGTGCGGCCCACTGAGACACCGTGCTGCCCACTGAGACACCGAGCTGCCCACTGAGTCACCGAGCTGCCCACTGAGTCACTGTGAGGCCCACTGAGACACCGACCTGCCCCACTGAGTCATTGTGCGGTCCACTGAGTCACCGTGCGGCCCACTGAGTCTCTGTGCGGCCCACTGAGTCACCGTGCTGCCAACTGAATCACCGTGCGGCCCACTGAGACACCGTGCTGCCCACTGAGTCATCGTGCGGCCCACTGAGTCTCTGTGCGGCCCGCTGAGACACCGTGCGGCCCACTGGGACACCGTGCGGCCCACTGAGTCTCTGTGCGGC
>NW_025145332.1:0-1296 GCF_004010195.1 Chiloscyllium plagiosum | reverse complement strand
CTGATCCTGTATAATAGATTCCATCAGTTTCCCGAAAGATGTCAAGTTGATTGGTCTGCAGTTCTCCACACTATCTCTTCTTCCCTTTGCAGATGCTTGAATCCCTTCCATTCATCTACAATGCTTGGAACACATTTACTAAGTTCCAGCCTCTGCAGAATGTACGGGAAAATAAAACAGTCAGCGACAGCACAATTAATGCGTCTATTGCTGATTTATTTCTAATATTTTGATATGAAGTACAACTGGCTCATCAGACTTAGCAATGCTCAATCCAGCTACAATACAACTATGCTAGCCTTCAACTACTACCTTGTCACTAATATGAATTGACTTTATGTCTTCAGTTCCACAAGTTCCATGTGATCATTTGGTATTTCTCAGCGATTTTCTGGATCTTCCTCCGTGTTGACAGATGCAAAGCAACTGGTTACTTTCGTGGCCATTTCCCTGTTCGCCACAATAACTTCTCCTCTCCTGATTACAAAATTCCACATTTGACCTCGCTTTTATTTTGTTTTCTTTGCAATACAGCTTGTCGATTTATGCAGTCTTTGTGTTCTTCTTTCACAGAATCATTAAAAGCCCACAAGTGTGGAAAAGGCCCTTGGGCCCAACAAGTCCACCCTGCCCCTGCGAAGAGGAACCACCCAGACCCACTCCCGTTCGATTCTACACTTTGCGACGTATGCTCCTAATCTACACATCCCTGAACATTTTTGGAAAATAAGCATTTCCAATTCAGCTACCCTGTAAATCTTTGGACTGTAGGAGAAAACCGGAGCACCCGGAGGAAACTCACGCAGACACGGGGAGAATATGCAACCTCCACACAAACAAATTTCTGAGAATTCTCCGGTTTCCACAATGTCTAGAATTCTTCTGAACTCACTTCCTTTGATTAATATAATCTTTAATTTATTATGTTAACCTTCATTAAGTCACTTGCCCTTTCTTCGGTGATTCTACCTTCAAGAAAGGGCCAAGCCAAATGGTGGAGTGCCCGATATCTGACCCCTCCTCCATCACACCCCCTCTCCCCCGCCAAGTGGGGAGGACCCTGGTATGAGCCGGAGTGGACCGGGACGTGTCGTCTGGAGATTCCGTGACATCCATGTCCCTCCAACTGAGTAAAAAACAATGTTCAGTGAAGGGCAATTCTCACTTTTACCACTCTGTCTGTTCTCACAATTTTCTCCCTCCCAAAACAACAAATATATCATTGCAGAGAGATACAGACACAACAATATTCAGAGACATATATAAACACGCTAATATACTGACACTAACAGTGCA
>NW_025145331.1:0-1296 GCF_004010195.1 Chiloscyllium plagiosum | reverse complement strand
GTCACTCTCTCTCTAATCCTCACTGTTACTCTCTAATCCTCACTGTCTCTCCCTAATCCTCACTGTCACTCTCAATAATCCTTTTTGTCACTCTCTAATCCTCACTGTCACTCTCTCTCTAATACTCACAGTCAAATTGTCTCTAATCCTCACTGTCACTCTCTCCCTAATCCTCACTGTCACTCTCTCTCTAATGCTCACTGTCACTCTCTTTCAAATCCTCAGTGTCACTCTCTCTCTAATCCTCACTGTCACTCTCTCTCTAATCCTCACTGTCGCTCCCTAATCCTCACTGTCTCTCTCTAATCCTCAGTGTCACTCTCTCTCTAATCCTCACTGTTACTCTCTCTCTAATCCTCACTGTCACTCTCTAATCCTCACATTCACTCTCTCCCTAATCCTCACTGTCACTCTCTAATCCTCACTGTCACTCGCTCATCCTCACTGTCACTCTCTCTCCAATCCTCACTGTCATTCTCTAATACTCACTGTCACTCTCTCCGTAATCCTCACTGTCTCTCCCTAATTCTCGATTTCACTCTCTCTCTAATCCTCACTGTCTCTCTCAAATCCTCACTGTCGCTCTCTAATCCTCACTGACACTCTCTATGTAATCCTCACTGCCACTCTCTAATCCTCATTGTCACTCTCTCATTCTCACTGTCACTCTCTCGCTAATCCTCACTGTCACTCTCTAATCCTCACTGTCACTCTCTCGCTCATCCTCACTGTCACTCTCTAATCCTCACTGTCACTCACTCCATAATCCTCACTGTCACTCTCTAATCCTCAATGTCTCTCCCTAATCCTCACTGTCACTCTCTCCCTAATCCTTACTATCACTCTCAAATCCTCACTGTCACTCTCTAATCCTCACTGTCACTCTCTCATCCTCACTTTCACACTCTCTCTAATCCTCACTGTCACTCTCTAATCCTCACTGTCACTATCTCTCTAATCCTCACTGTCATTCTGTAATACTCACTGTCACTCTCTCCCTAATCCTCAGTCTCTCCCTAATCCTCAATGTCACTCTCTCCCTAATCCTCTCTGTCACTCTCTCATCCTCACTATCACACTCTTGTCACTCTCTCCATAATCCTGACTGTCATTCTCTCTCTAATCCTCACTGTCAGTCTCTCCCTAATCCTCACTGTCACTCTCTTTCTAATCCTCAGTGTCACTCTCGCTCTAATCCTCAATGTCACTCTCTCTCTAATCCTCACTATCACTCCCTAATCCTCACTGTCACTCTGTAATCTTCACTGTCACTCTCTACTTAACCCTCACTGTCAC
>NW_025145330.1:0-1296 GCF_004010195.1 Chiloscyllium plagiosum | reverse complement strand
CCCAATACCCCAAGTGCGGCCCCACGAAGGTTTCCTACAGCTGCAACATGACCCTATGGCTCCGAAACTCAATCCCTTTACCAAAAAAAAAGATAACACACCGTATACCTTCGTAACAACCCAGCAACCTAGGTGGCAACTTTAAGAGATCTATGTACATGGACACCGAAATCTCTCTGCTCATCTACATTGCAAAGGATCTTCCCATTATCCCAGTACTCTTTACTCCTGTTGCTCCTTCCGAAGTGAATTACCTCTCACTTTTCTGCATTAAGCTCTGTTTGCCACCTCTCAGCCCAGCTCTGCAGCTTATCGAGATCCCTCTGTAACCTACAACATCCTTCACCACTCTCCATGACTCCATCAACTTTAATGTCACCTGAAAATTTACTCACCCTTCGATGCCCTCATTTGGGTAATTTATAACAATGTCCAACAGCAGTGGACCCAAACCAGACCCTTGCGGTACCTCACTCGTTCCTGGACTCCAGCATGAACATTTCTCATCAGCCACCAGCCTCTGTCTTCTTTCACCAGCCAATTACCGATCCAAACCACTAAATCCCCAGAATCCTATGCCTCCGGATTTTGTGGAATAGTCTCCCGTGGGTATGCTTATCAAATGCCTAACTGAAATCCACAGAAACCACATCAACTGCTTTAACTTCATCTAGCTGTTTGGTCACTTTCTCAAAATAACTCAAAATGGTTTGTGAGACATGACCTAACTTTCACAAAACTGTGTTGACTATTACTCGTCAACTTATTTCTTTCTGATGATTATAAATTCTATCTCTTATTAGCTTTTCAAACACTTTTCCCACAACCGAAGTAAGGCTCACTGGTCTATAATGAACAGGATTGTCTCTACTCCCCTTGTTGAACAACGAATCAACATTTGGTCTCCTCAATTCTTCTGCTACTGTTCCTGTAAACAATGACGATATACAGATCAAAGCCAAAGGTTCTGCAATGACCTCCCTGGCTTCCCAGAGAATCCCAGGATTAATCCCATCTGGCCGTGAAGTCTTATATATTTTCACACTTTCCAGAATTGCTAACACATCCTCATTTACCTCAATCCTCTCTCGTCTAGTAGCCTGCATCGCAGTGTTCTCCTCGACAACACTGCTTTTTCTCCAGTGTAAATGCTGACAAAAAAATAGTGCTTCCCCATCTCCTCGGATTCCACACTCAACTTCCCAAAACTATCCTTGATTGGCCCTAAACTTTATCTAATCATTCTGTTAGTCCTGATATATTTGTAAAAAGCTTTATGGTTTTCCTTGATCCTAT
>NW_025145329.1:0-1296 GCF_004010195.1 Chiloscyllium plagiosum | reverse complement strand
TCTCTGCTTCCTCCTGTATTATAGAAAATAAAGAAGCTGGAGCATAGTCTCTGCCTCCGCATGTATTATAGAAAACAAAGGAGCTGGAGCAGCGTCACTGCTGCCTCCTGTATTATAGAAAATAAAGGAGCTGGAGCAGCGTCACTGCTTCCTCCTGTATTATAGAAAATAAAGGAGCTGGATCAGCGTCACTGCTTCCTGTTGTATTATAGAATATAAAGGAGCTGGATCAGCATCACTGCTTCCTCTTGTATTATAGAAAATAAAGGAGCTGGATCAGCGTCACTGCTTCCTCCTGTATTATAGAAAATAAAGGAGCTGGAGCAGCGTCACTACTTCCTCCTGTATTATAGAAAATAAAGGAGCTGGAGCAGCGTCACTATTTTCTCCTGTATTATAGAAAATAAAGGAGCTGGAGCAGCGTCACTGCTTCCGCCTGTGTTATAGAAAATAAAGGAGCTGGAGCAGCGTCACTGCTCCTCCTGTATTATATAAAATAAAGGAGCTGGAGCAGCGTCACTGCTTCCTCCTGTATTATCGAAAATAAAGGAGCTGCAGCAGCGTCTCTTGTTCCTCCTGTATTATTGAAAATAAAGAAACAGGAGCATTGTCTCTGCATCCTCCCGTACTTTAGAAAACAAAGGAGCTGGAGCAGCGTCTCTGCTTCTTCCTGTACTAAAGAAAGTAAAGGAGCTGGAGCAGCGTCACTGCATTCACGACTATTATAGAAAATAAAGGAGATGGAGCAGAGTCATTGCTTCCTCCTGTATTATAGAAAATAAAGGAGCTGGAGCAGCGTCTGTGTTTCCTCCTGTATTATAGAAAATAAAAGCGATGGAGCAGCGTCACTGCTTCCTCCTGTATAATAGAAAATAAAGGAGCTGGAGCAGCGTCACTGCTTCCTCCTGTATAATTGAAAATAAAGGAGATATAGCAGCGTCATTGCTTCCTCATGTATTATAGAAAATAAAGGAGCTGGAGCAGCGTCACTGCTTCCTCCTGTAATATAGAAAATAAATTCGATGGAGCAGCGTCTCTTTTTCCTCCTGTATTATAGAAAATAAAGGCGTTGGAGCAGCACCACTGCTTCCCCATGTATTATAGAAAATAAAGGAGCTGGAGCAGCGTCACTGCTTCCTCCTGTGTTATAGAAAATAAAGGTGCTGGAGCAGCGTCAATCCTTCCACCTGTATTATAGAAAATAAGGGTGCTGGAGCAGCGTAACTGCTTCTTCCTGTATTATAGAAAATAAAGGAGCTGGAACAGTGTCACTGCTTCCTGCTGTATTATAGAAAA
>NW_025145328.1:0-1296 GCF_004010195.1 Chiloscyllium plagiosum | reverse complement strand
CACTGACAACATAGGAAAGGCGAAGAAGGAGGATCTGTTTGGGGAGAACCAAGCACTAGGAAGGAAATTGAAGACAGGTCCTCGAGGGTCATAATCTCTGGATTACTGCCCGAGCCACGTGCTAATTGGCGTAGGGATAAGAACATTAGGGAAGTAAACACATGGCTAAGAGATTGATGTGGGAAAGAGGGATTCCATTTCATGGGACATTGGCACCAGTTTTGGAACCGGGGGGAATCTGTACCGATGGGACAGTCTCCACCTGAATCGATCAGGAACCAGTGTTCTGGCGAAAACAATAAATAAGGTGGTAACTCGGATTTTAAACTTGAGTTGGGGAGAAGAGAAAGGGAAAGCAACAGGGAGTATGGAGTCAACTAGAAAGATAAGCAGCAGGTTAGCATGTGTGCAGGGTTTCAGTTCCGGGCAGGCTAGGAATGAAGCAAAAAGGAAGGATAACTTAGGACATTTCACTAGAGATGGTGGAAATCATGAGGTTAAGAAAATTAGCAGTAAGGTGCTTTATACCTGAATGCTTGTAGTATTCGTAACAAAGCAGATGAATTAAAGGCACAAATCATCGTGAATGATTATGATGTAATAGGCATCACAGAGACATGGTGGCAGGGGTTCAGGACTGGCAGTTAAACATCCAAGGATTTACAACTTATTGGGAGACAGGAAGGGGGGCAGGGTTGCCTTGTTAATTAAGAATGAGATTAAATCTATGGCAGTGAATGACATAGGGTCAGATGATGTGGAGTCTGTGTGGGTGGAGTTGAGGAACCACAAAGGCACAAAGACCATAATGGGAGTTATGTACACACCTCCCTGTAGTGGTCAGGACCACGGGCGCACGGTGTACTGGGAAATAGATAGGGCATATCAGAAAGGCAAGGTCACGGTGATCATGGGGGGCTTCAATATGAGGGTGGACTGGGTGAATAATGTTGCCAATGGATCCGAAGAAAGGAAATTCATGGAATGCTTACAGGATGGCATTTGGAACAGCTTGTGATGGAGCCCACAACAAAGCAGGCTATTCTGGACTTAGTGCTATGTAACGAGCCAGACTTTATAAAAGATCTTAAAGTAAGGGAACACTTAGGAGGCAGCAATCATGATGTGGTAGAGTTCAGCATGCAGTTTTAAAGAGAGAAGGCAAAATCGAATGTAATGGTGTTACAGTTAAATAAAGGTAATTACAGGGGCATGAGAAAGGAACTGACGAAAATAGACTGGAAGCAGAGCCTAGTGAGGAACACAGTAGAGCAACAATGGCAGGAGTTTCTGGGT
>NW_025145327.1:0-1296 GCF_004010195.1 Chiloscyllium plagiosum | reverse complement strand
GGGTACTGGGGGTTTATCCACCTTTATGCTTGTCAAAGCGTTTAATAGCTCCTCCTTATTGGTCGTCACATGTTCGAGAACCTCACCATCCTCGACTGAAATGTCTAGCTACAATGCCTTTCCCCTGTGTGAATAAGGACAGGAGGTATTCATTGAAGACCTCACCTACGTCCTCTGGCTCCATGTACAGATTGTTCCTTTGGTTTCTAACAGGCGCAACTCTCTAACTATATTGATAAAATACCTCGTGGCCTTTCCTTAACAGTATCTGCCAAGGATATTTCATGTCCATTCTTTGACCCTCAATTTGAAGGACCCCATTGCATGTTCTATAATTTAAAGGGCTTCTCCTGTTTTCATCACAGTGTACTTTCTTTATCAGGATCACAACATCGCTTGATCAGTATTCGCTGGAGTTACTGCCTTTGACATTCAATCATCGGGGAGCATACCGGACCTGAATTCTCACCGTATCACTGAAACATACTTCCTTTTTCCGAATATGAGCCCAACTGCAGATAGTTCCTCCCAGTCTGTGTTTGCCAGGTGCTGTATCATGATCGTGATAATGCCCAGTGACAGTGATATTCTAATGATTAGGGGGATTCCCCAAATTTGGAATCTTCACTTCTGCACTACCCTTATCTCTTTCCAAAATAACTCTGACAATTAGAGTTATGCCCACTATCCCCAAAACGCTACAAAAATCATTGTGTGTGTCATCTTGCCCAGCACCTACAGCCCACAATGTCTGTAACTTCCAGCCCTTAACGAGGGCTCCAAACATCGGCTAACAAGACATGATATCGATACAGTGTTGGAGGGAGAGCTGAGTACAGACACACCCAAGGCTAAATCACCACTCCTACTGTAAGTTCTGTTGTACTAAGACTCACTACTCTGCAACACTGTATCTGTGGCATGTCTTGTGGACAGGTATCTTCAATAGTTTGTAACTACTATAACAGTTTCATTCCCTATAACCTCCTCCCTTCCCGATAGTCCCTACACATATTTGAAATATACTGCATTCCAGACTACCATCCCGATCGCTGTAACTTGTTTCAGTGTCTATACCATGCTTTATCTCTTTAAAAATCACACAACACCAGTTTATAGTCCAACAGGTATAATTGGAAGCACACTAGCTTTCGGAGCGACTCCTTCATAGTCACCTGATGAAGGAGCGTCGCTGCGAAAGCTAGTGCTTCCAATTAAACTTGTTGGACTATAACCAGGTGTTGTGTGATTTTTAACATTGTGCACCCCAGTCCAACACCGGCATCTCTAAATCAT
>NW_025145326.1:0-1296 GCF_004010195.1 Chiloscyllium plagiosum | reverse complement strand
AGGATAGTTTACTTCCACTGGTTAGTATGTCGGTATCTTGGAGTCACAACTTCAAGATTGTGTGCTGGAGAGCTTGGAACAAGATGCGGAGAAACGTCAGTATTCGAAGAGTTGTTTAGATTTGGAATGCGCACCCTGGGAGAGTGGTGGAGGTTTCCGAGTAGAGCTGGATATATATATATCTGAAAGGGATTAAGTTAGAGGGCTACAGAGATAGCATTGGAGAGTAAGACTAGGTAGGTATCTCTTCTGTGGTGTTATATACACGGTGGGTCACATGGCCTCATTGTGTACTGTACAGTTCTATTTATGTATTTTATAACATCACTGGTGATCAGATTACGGCCTCAACTCCACGTTCCGTTCTGTAGAAACACCTATGGTACTCCCAGCCAGACAATTTCATGATTTTGACCTCACAACAACAGTGAATGTTTGGCAATATAATTCCAAATTGGGATTGTAGGATCGTCTGTGATTTTCCCATCTAACTGCTTCCCTGGTCCTTCTAGGTTGTGGACACCACAGAATTCCGAAACACTGTTGAAGCCAAGAAGTGTAAATGACCAGTCCCGTTGTTTCTGGTCAAGGTTTCTTTGTAGACGTTCTCTCAGGCAGCCATTCGTATGGCTTCTCTGCATTGTTGTATTCTCTTTCGAGATAGTTCTTCATTAGTTCACATGGGACATTAAATTGCGTTAATGGTGCTTTCACCCGCATGAGACTGGATCGGCCTGCATGCCTATCCTGATCCCTGACTCTCCCATATTTTGAAGATTTGAGGTGATGCTGAACTCCTCAATATTTGCTATCTTGAATGTTTCCCCTTTTCTTTGAAAATTGGCACCAAAATGCTTTGCATTCATACCCTTGGGATTTTGTTTCTTCTCATAATATAAATGAACAGCTTCTCCAGACCTGGATTGCATGATTGTTCATTGTAGCAGGTTCATATTGACACAGATTATTTCCATGTCTACTCCAGTTTCTTATGTTCTTCTAACAAGTGTCACCTCATTTCCATCTTAAATGAAGTTGTTGTCTCGATTCAAGATTCCCCTGAGAGAGAGCAGTTTCTCTATATATTAGATGGAAATCTGTTGCTGGAAAAGCGCAGCAGGTTAGGCAGCATCTGGGGAACAGGAGAATCGGCGTTTCGGGCATTAGCCTTTCTTCAGGAATGGCTGAAGAGCTTCTGTGCAGAGGAGATGACCTGGGGGGTGCAGTGAGAGAGGGACTCACTGAAACCTTTGTAGAGGGAGAAAGAGAGCTTCTTCGAGGAAGGCATCCTTGTAA
>NW_025145325.1:0-1296 GCF_004010195.1 Chiloscyllium plagiosum | reverse complement strand
AGTCCACACCGACCCTCCGAAGAGCAACATACACTCCTCTGCCTAATGCACTGAACACTATGGGCAGTTTACCATGGCCAATTCACCAGAGCTGCACTTCTTTGGACTGTGGGAGGAAACACACGCAGACAAAGGGAGAATGTGCAAACTCCCAACCAGCACTTGCCCGAGGCTGGAATCAAAGCTGGGACTCTGGTGCAATAAGGCAGCAGTGCTAACCACTGAGCCACCATGCCACCCTATATTGACTATGTACCAAGGAGCTGTCCCCCTCTGCCTGGCTGTGTCCTGTCAGTGAGACAGAACCTACCAGAAAGGGTGGTGATGTTGCCTGCAACATAGTCCTGTTCACTGTTGCTTGATTAGTCCAAGGGAAATATATACCAGGTCTGTAATGAAGAGTTAATATCACTTTATTTCTTACTTATTTTAAAATAAACCAAAGATCATTGTTTTTCAGTTGAAAACAATTGAAGTGAACAATAATTGAAATACCAGTGCACAGAGCTAACTATTACACAATTCAATGACTGCAGTAAACAGCCAATTCATGTTCAGATCAGTGAACACACCGTCTTGCAGGCAGCAAAGCTGTTGGAAATGACTTTGAGGAAAAGCCTGAATTCAGACACAGTGTTATTAGGCCTCGCCATGACCTCCAAATCACTGGCCATCTCCAAAATCTGTTCAGAGAGTTTCCAAACTGGAGCTGGGCAGTTACTCACACAATCCCTCACAATAGACTAGTTAGAGATACACATGAACAACAGGGAGATGTGTGTGGGGCAGACTGTTCAATGGACTAGCACAAAGCGTTGGTCCAGACGCAGTTCAATATTTATAGCAACGACCTGTAAACAGCAATGTCTTGCAAGTATATCTCTTCTCGTGTGCCACCTAAACTCTGTAATTCTGCACCTTGGACCTGATCCTGAATGAAGGTGTTATAAAGGTGATGAACCCATGCAACATCTGGTATCTTACATTGAATCCCTCATAAACCATATCCAGTTTATGTTAGCTCCACAATGTCAGTACCAAACAGAATTGTGCAGCTCCATTGATGGCCAGCGTGATCCCAGCCCAACAACCTTGTGTGTGACTTGAGCTGGAAATCTCTGTGTAAATGTTTGCAGCATTGTTCTAACCGTTAACAGCCATTAAGTAAAGTCTCTTTACTGAAGGTCCGATATCCTTTCATAATACCAACTTTTAGATTGTCCAATAAGCACAACATTCACCCATTTATTCAGTACACTATTGTAATAACAATATGATGAAAACTCACAGTAAGTA
>NW_025145324.1:0-1296 GCF_004010195.1 Chiloscyllium plagiosum | reverse complement strand
GGAGTTTGGTGAGTGAGGGAGTTTGGTGAGCGAGTGTGTTTGATCAGTTAGGGAGTTTAAGTGTGCGTGTTTGATCTGTTAGGGAGTTGGGTGAGCGAGGGAGTTTGGTGAGTGAGGGAGTTTGATCAGTTAGGCAATTTGGTGAGCGACGGAGTTTGATCAGTTAGGGAGTTTGGGGAGCGAGGGAGTTTGATCAGTTAGGGAGTTTGGTGAGCGAGGGAGTTTTGTGAGTGAGTGGGTTTGATCAGTTAGGCAGTTTGGTGAGTGAGGGAGTTTGGTGAGCGAGGGTGTTTGATCAGTTAGGGAGTTTAAGTTTGCGAGTTTGATCTGTTCGGGAGTTTGGTGAGCGAGGGAGTTTGGTGAGTGAGGGAGTTTGATCAGTTAGGCAATTAGGTGAGCGAGGGAGTTTGATCAGTTAGGGGGTTTGGTGAGCCTGGGAGTTTTGTGAGTGAGGAGGTTTGATCAGTTAGGCAGTTTGGTGAGTGTGGGAATTTGATAAGTAAGGGAGTTTGGTGAGTGAAGGAGTTTGGTGAGTGAGGGAGTTTGATCAGTTAGGCAAATTGGTGAGCGAGGGAGTTTGGTGAGCGAGGGAATATGATCAGTCAGGGAGTTTGGTGAGCGAGGGAGTTTGGTGAGCGAGGGAGTTTGATCAGTTAGGGAGTTTGGTGAGCCAGCGAGTTTGGTGAGTGAGAGAGTTGGATCAGTTAGGGAGTTCGGAGAGCAAGGTAGTTTGGTGAGCGAGGGAATTTGATCTGTTCGGGAGTTTGGTGAGCTCGGGAGTTTGGTGAATGAGGGACTTTGATGAGCGAGGGAGTTTGATCATTTAGGGAGTTTGGTCGGTGAGGGACTTTGATGAGCGAGGCAGTTCGGTGAGTGAGGGGATTTGATCAGTTAAGGAGTTTGGTGAGTGAGGGACTTTGGTGAGCGAGGCACTTCGGTGAGTGAGGGGATTTGATCAGTTAGGGAGTTTGGTGAGTGAGGGTGTTTCTTGAGCGAGGGAGTTTGATCAGTTAGGGAGTCTGGTGAGCGAGGGAGTTTGGTGAGTGAGGAGGTTTGATCAGTTAGGCAGTTTGGTGAGTGGGGGAGTTTGGTGAGCGAGGGTGTTTGATCAGTTAGGGAGTTTAAGTGTGCGTGTTTGTTCTGTTTGGGAGTTTGGTGAGCGAGGGAGTTTGGTGAGTGAGGGAGTTTGATCAGTTAGGCAATTTGGTGAGTGAGGGAGTTTGATCAGTTAGGGGGTTTGGTGAGCCAGGGAGTTTTGTGAGAGAAGGAGTTGGATCTGTAGGGCAATTGTGTGAG
>NW_025145323.1:0-1296 GCF_004010195.1 Chiloscyllium plagiosum | reverse complement strand
GATGATCTTGAGAGTCTTTTGGAAGTTGGCAGATACGATATTGTGGGGATAACTGAGACGTGACTTCAAGTGGACAGGGCCTGGGAAATGAAGATTCAAGGCTACACGTGCTATCGTAAGGACAGACTGATGGGCAGAGGGGGTGGGATTGCCATGTTTGTAAGGGAGGATATTCAGTCCCTTGCGCGGGGGACCTAGAATTAGGGGATGTAGAGTTAGTGTGGATAGAGCTGAGAAATACTAAGGGTAAAAAGACCCTCTTGGGAGTCATCTACGGGCCCCCAAATAGTAGTCTGGATGTCGGATGTAAGTTGAATCAGGAGCTGAAATTGGCCTGTCGCAAAGATGTTACTACAATTGTTATGGGTGATTTCAACATGCAGGTAGACTGGGAGAATCAGGATGGTATTGGATATCAAGAAAAAGACTTTGTGGAGTGCCTCAGAGATGGATTCTTAGAACAGCTGTTGCTGGAGCGGACCAGGGAGAAGGCAATTCTGGATCTGGTATTGTGCAACGATCCAGAATTGGTCAGGGACCTCAAAGTGAACTAGCCATTGGGAAGTCGTGACCATAACACAATAAGCTTCAATCTGCACTTTGAGAGGGAGAGAGTACAGTCGGAAGTAACAATATTTCTGTTGAATAAAGGGAACTATGGAGCTGTGAGGAAGGAGGTGGCCAAAGTTCAATGGTGCAATACCTTAGCAGGGATGACAGTGGAGGAACAATGGTGGATATTTCTGTGTATAATGCAGAGTTTGCAGGATCAATTCATTCCAAAAAGGAAGAAAGATGCTAAGAGGAGGCATGGGTGGCCGTGGCTGACGAGGGACGTTAAGAAACATATAAAGTTAAAAGAGAACAAGTATAACATAGCAAAGATAAGTGGGAAAACGGAGGACTGGGAAGCTTTTAAAGAACGACAGAGGATTACTAAGAAGGAAATAAGCAGAGAAAAAATGAGGCACGAAGGTAAACTGGCCAATAATATAAAGGAGGATAGTAAATGCTTTTTTAGGTATGTGAAAAGCAAAAAAAATAGTTAAGACTGAAATTGGGCCCTTGAAGACAGAAACAGGGGAATATATTATGGGGAACAAATAAATGACAAAAGAATTGAATTGGTACTTCAGATCTGTGTTCACTGGGGAATACACAAGCAATCTCCCTGAGCTAATAGTGGTTGAAGGACCTGAACTTAAGGAAATTTATATTTGCTAGAAATTGGTGTTGGAGAGTCTATTAGGTCTGAAGGTTGACAAGTCCCTGGAACCTGATGGTCTACATCCCAGG
>NW_025145322.1:0-1296 GCF_004010195.1 Chiloscyllium plagiosum | reverse complement strand
ATCGTTAGATTTTGGGAGGAAACCAGAGCACCCGAAGGAAACCCAACCCATGCAGACACGGCAGGGAGAATGTGCAAATTCCACACAGACAGTCGCCCCAAGGCTGGGCTCGAACGCGGATCCTTGGTGCGGTAAGGCAGCAGTGCTAACCACTGAATCATCGTGCTACCTACGTCTGCAGAAAGAGTTGGGAACTGGGAACTTTGTTAATTGTACCACACAGTGGATTGTTGAGTCAGGTTTAAATCTCACGGGATCCAGGGAGAGCTAACCAACTGGGTACGAAATTTAGAAGCGCATTGTTGTAGATGCTTGAATCCTTCCAGAAAACAACAAATGCTGAAGATCACAGTGGGTCAGGCAGCGCTGTGCTACTCTATGACCGGATAGTGTGGATGTGGAGATGATGTTTCCACTAGGAGAAGGGTTGAGGATGCCAAGTCTTTGGGGGCATTTAAGACAGAGATAGGTTCTTGATGAGTAAGGGGTCAAGGGTTATGAGGAGAGGGCAGCAGAATGGGATGGAGAAACATATCAGCCATGATAGACTGGTGGAGCAGGCTCGATGGGCTAAATGGCCTCATCCTGCTGCTGTGTATTATGGTCTTAAAGCTGGGCAGATGACTTAAGGGGTTTTCACAAATTATTTCAGAATCCTGAAGTTGAGTTGTTGGACTCGAATCTTTAACTCTGCTTTCTCTCCACATATGCTTCCAGTCCTGCTGAGTTTTTCCAATGTTCTCAGTTTTTGTTCCAGATTTCCAGCATCCACAGTTCTTTGTCTTATTTATCACAGTTATTTCATGTCCTTCCCAAGTGTCTGGAACTTCATCTCTCTGATCTACAAACTGTACACTTACCATAGAAATGACCACTACCTCCTTATTAGAGGGGATCGCTTTGTTGCAAAATGATTGTCCAATTCTGTGACCAAAATTATTGCATTCGTCATTACTTACACCAGGGACTCTCAATATCTCAGGCAAGAATACAGCCAGATTGTTTCAGACAGTACATTTATGTGATTTGACACATTTCCCTATTCCCAAATTTACCAGCATGTTGCTGGGAATGGAGGATTTGAGTTAGGAAGAAGCTGGGACATTTTTCCAACGGAGCCTAGCAAGTTGAGAGATAACTTTATAGAGATTTTTAAAATCAGGAGGTGTATAGATAAGGTGTCATTTCCAGGAGGCTAAGAATATTTTATTGCTCCAGAAGGTGTAAAAGGGGGTCAAAGCTTCAGCAGAAATCAAGCCGAGATGAGGACAGACAACATCTAGCTCTGTGGGAATA
>NW_025145321.1:0-1296 GCF_004010195.1 Chiloscyllium plagiosum | reverse complement strand
AGACCTCTGAATCGTTCCAGAGATGTAGCGGAATGGGTTGCAAAGATGATTCTGGATAAGAGCAAAAATAATAGGATAGTTGATTTGGGGCCTTTAACTTTCACATATTGGCACAATTCTGGACAAGGTATGTGGATAGGCAAACAAGAGGCATTGGATTTGATACGAGGTAATGAACCTGGCAAGGTGCTAGATTTGGAGGAAGGTGAGCATTTTGGTGATAGTGACCACAATTCGGTTATGTTTACTTTAGCTACAGAAGGGGTGAAGTATATACCGAAGGGAAAGCGTTATAATTGGGGGAAAGGCAATAAGGATGCATTTAAGCAAGATTCAGGATGCATTGGATGGGGAAAAAAACTGCAGGGGATGGACACAATTGAAATATGAAGCTTATTCAAGGAACAGCAACTGCGTGTCCTTGATAAGTATGTACCTGTCAGAAAGGGAGGAAGTTTTCAAACAAAGAAATAATAATAATGTGGCATAATAATGAAGATGAATCTCTTGTCAAGAGAAACAAGAAGGGTGATGTGCAGATGTGACATGGAGGCTCAGCTTTGAACACAAGTTAGCTCGGAAGGACCTAAAGAGAGAGCTAGGAAGAGCCAGGAGGGGACATGAGACATCTTTGGCAGTTAGGATCAAGGAAAACCGAAAAGCTTTCTCCAAGTATGTCAGGAATAAAAGAATGTCAGGAGTGAGATTGGGCCAGTAAAAGACAATCGTGGGAAGTTGTGTGTGGAGTCGGAGGAGACAGGAGAGGTGCTACAGGAATATTTCTTGTCAGTATTCACACAGGAAAAAGATAATGCTGTTGAGGAGAATACTGAGACACAGGCTATTAGACTAGATGGGATTGAGGTTCAGAAGGAGGAGGTGTTAGCAATTCTGGAAAGTGTGAAAATAGGTAAGTCCCCTGGACTGGATGGGACTAAATCTAGGGTTGTCTGGGAAGCCAGGGAGGAGATTGTAGAGCATTGGCTTTGATCTTTGTGTTGTTATTGACTGCAGGAAGAGTGCCAGAAGACTTGAGGATAGCAAATGTTGTTCCCTTATTCAGGAAGGGGATCAGAGTCAAACCTGTCAATGATAGACTGGTGAGCTTACTGTGTCAATGCATGAAATGTGCCCATGACCCTGTCTGCAAACCAACCTGGCAGAAGCAGGTACAACATCATTGTCTCTGAGCTCCACAGTGAAGGGTGAGTCAATATGAAAGCAGCCAGAATGATGTGGTGAGGCTGGGGTTTGGTGATGCCCACACACACCGACAAAATGTGGGAGAGGACAGTG
>NW_025145320.1:0-1296 GCF_004010195.1 Chiloscyllium plagiosum | reverse complement strand
TGGCAGAGTGGTTGTAGATGGAAATTGTTCTGCTTGAAGGTCAGTGACGAGTGGGGTCCGACAGGGCTCTATTCTTGGGCCTCTGGTCTTTGTAGTTTTTGTAAATGACTTAGATGATGAGGCTGAGTGGTGGGTTATTAAATTTGCAGATAACACAAAGGTTGGAGGTGTCGTTGATAGCGTTGAGGGCTTTTCCATTCTAGATCGCGACATTGACAGGACGCAGACCTGGGCTGAGAAATGGTAGATGGATTCACACTGGATAAATACGAAGTGATGATTTTGGAAGGTCGAACACGAATGTTGAATTTTGGATTCTTGGCAGTGTGAAGGGACAGAGGGATTTAGATGTGCAAGTACATAGTTCTCTCAAAGTCGGCATCAAAGTGAAAAGGGTTGTTTAGAAAGCACATGGTGTTTTGGCTTTCATTAAAAGGGGAATCAAGTTTACGATCCACGCAGTTTTGCTACAGCTCTACAAGTCTCTGGTGAGACCACACATGGAGTATTGTGTCCAGCTCTGTTCACCCTACTATAAGAAAGAAAGATACAGACTTTGGAGAGGCTGCAAAGAAGGTTTGCCAGCATGCTGCCTGGACAGGATGACTTGTCTTATGAAGAGAGGGTGAATAAGATCGGATTTTTCTCCCTGGAGAGAAGAAGGAAGAGAGGAGACCTGATCGAGGGAGACAAGATAATGAAAGGAATAGATCGTCAATAGTCAGATACCTTTCCCCGGGGCAGGATTGACTGGTACAAGGATTCATTGTTTTAAGATATTAGGAGAAAGGTATAGAGGAGACGTAAGAGGGAGATTCTTTTCGCAGAGAGTTGTGAATGCATGGAATGCATTTCCTAGGGCGGTCGTGGATTTAGAATCATAAAGGACATTTCAGCGACTGCTGGACATGCGCGTGGATATCAGTGAATTGAGGGGTGCATAGATTAAATTATTATATTTTGCATTAGGATTAAATCTCCGCACAGCATCGTGGGCCTTAGGGCCTGTTCTGTGCTGTACGTTTCTATGGTATACGTTCTCCATGTTCGACGATTGACCTCCCAAAATCGGACAATCACAGAGCCATAAACTATGTATCATCAGAAATAAAGCACGGTCTACATTACTCCCACTTTCCGACACGTAGCCCGTAGCTGTGAATGTAGTTTTACTTCAAGTGCCCGTCCAAGTGCTTTTTTTTTTAACAATTCTGAGGATACCATGGCAATGCTCTTCTCAGGACAAACATTCCAGCTCGCAACACCCTTTGTTGGAAAAACAACCTTCAAAACCTC
>NW_025145319.1:0-1296 GCF_004010195.1 Chiloscyllium plagiosum | reverse complement strand
CTCCATCACTCCAACTAGCAAGAGGAGATAAGTGTGAACACAACATTCCAACTGTGACATATACGCATTGCTTCGATGTTATTGATCAAAATCCTGGAACTCGCTCCTGAACCTTTATTATAGACCACATCATATTTATGAAGCATTTTAAGAGGCAGCTCACCATCACTTTTTCCAAGGACAGTTTGGCAATACTTGCTGGCAGAGCCAATGATATGCACATGATATTGGAAACAGTCTAATCGTATGGATAGATGATTGACTAACCAATGATGCAGGAGGGATAAGGGGCATGTTCAGGATCGCAACTTATAACTAGCAACCTGCCACAGGCATCAGTGCTGGGGCAAAAATTAGTTATAATATGTATATGAATTACATGGATAAGTAAAGTGAATGTACTATTGCCAAGACTGCAGTAGAGACAGTTGATCAAAATGCCGGTGGTAAGTATGACATGAACTCTTCATCCAAGTTCAGTGAGTGATAGGGAAGGCAAAAGGGAGATTGGCCTTTAAATGGAATACAAAAGTAGGGAGGTTTTGATTGAAAGTGCAGTGAAGATTCAACCAGCTGACAGTGGATCTGAATCACATGTAGATAAGACCAGGTTTGGACAGCAGGAAACCAGATAAATTTTTACAACAAACCACAACGATTTCATCATTAAACTCCTAATTCCAGATTTATATTGAATTCAGATACCACCATCTGCCGTGGCAGGTTTTGAACCCAGGTCCCCAGAACATTACCTGGGTGAATAATCTGGTGACAATAAAGTCGGCCATCGCCTCCCCTGAACACATTGGCATATTGCGTTCAGAGGTAACAAAGGAGCGAGAGGTTTCAGCAGCTGCTAAGTTGTTGATATTACACAAGGGAACATCCTCACTCTCAGTAATGGCACATACTGAAGCAGGGCCCTGTATCAGAGGTAAGGGCTCGGGAACCATAAGAAATAGGAACAGGAATACGCCATTCAGTCCCGTGAGCCTGCTCCTCCATTCAGTAGGATCGTGGCTGATCTGGCATTCCCCACATCCACTTTCCGGCCCTTTTCCTGTAACTGTTCATCCCCCGACTGTTCACGAATCTATCGATCCTAGTTTAAATGTGACATGAAGGCTGTCAACAGAGTTACAGGGGTTGGATGGGGGTGGGTGGGGCGGGGGGGTCAGATCGAACTTGGGGATTAAAACAATGGCTTCGCACTTAACAATATTTAACGAAGGGAATGTTTATGGTTATCCAATGCTGGAAAACGGGCAGGCATTCAGATGAAATTATTGGTAAACT
>NW_025145318.1:0-1296 GCF_004010195.1 Chiloscyllium plagiosum | reverse complement strand
AGAGCACTCACTCACTGACAGAGCACTCACTCAACGTCAGAGCACTCACTCACTGACAGAGCACTCACTCACTGTCAGGGCAGTCATTCACTGTCAGGGCCCTGACTCACTGTCAGAGCACTCACTCACTTTCAGGTCCCTCACTCATTGTCAGAGCACTCACTGTCAGACCACTCACTCACTGTCAGGGCACTCAATCACTGACAGGGCACTCACTCACTGTCAGAGCACTCACTCACTGTCAGGGCACTCAATCACTGTCAGACCACTCACTCGCTGTCAGAGCACTCACTCACTGTCAGGGCACTCACTCACTGTCAGGCCCCTCACTCACTGTCAGACCACTCACTCACTGTCAGGGCACTCACTCACTGTCAGGGCCTGACTCAACTGTCAGAGCACTCACTCACTGACAGAGCACTCACTCAACGTCAGAGCACTCACTCACTGACAGAGCACTCACTCAACGTCAGAGCACTCACCAGGGCACTCACTGTCAGAGCACACACTCACTGTCAGGGCACTCACTCACCGCCAGAGCACGCACTCACCGTCAGAGCACTCACTCATTGTCAGAGCACTCACTCACTGTCAGGGCGCTCACTCACTGTCAGAGCACTCACTGTCAGAATACTCACTTTCAGGTTCCTCACTCACTGTCAGAGCACTCACTGTCAGAGCACTCACTCATTGTCAGAGCACTCACTCACTGTCAGAGCTCTCACACACTGTCAGGGCACTCACTCACTGTCAGAGCACTCACTCACTGTCAGAGCACTCTCGCACTGTCAGGGCACTCATTCACTGTCAGGGCACTCACTCACTGTCAGGGCCCTCACTCACTGTCAGAGCTCTCACACACTGTCAGGGCACTCACTCACTGTCAGAGCACTCACTCACTGTCAGAGCACTCACTCACTGTGTGGGCACTCACTTACTTTCAGAGCACTCACTATCAGAGCACTCACTCACTGTCAGAGCACTCACTCACTGTCAGGGCACTCACTCACTGTCAGGGTACTCACTGTCAGAGCACTCACTCACTGTCAGGACACTCACTGTCAGAGCACTCACTCACTGTCAGAGCACTCACTCACTGTCAGAGCACAGACCCACTGTCAGGGCACTCACTCACTGTCAGGGCACTCACTCACTTTCAGGCCACACACTGTCAGGGCCCTCACTTACTGTCAGGGCACTCACTCTCTGTCAGGGCACTCACTCACCGTCACAGCACTCACTCACTGTCAGGGCACTTATTCTCTGTCAGAGCACTCACTCATTGTCAGAGCACTC
>NW_025145317.1:0-1296 GCF_004010195.1 Chiloscyllium plagiosum | reverse complement strand
CTCCCACTCTTACTAATCCAGTGACAATACCACACCATCCTCTCCCACTGTTACTAATCCAGTGACAATACCACTACACCATCCTCTCCCACAGCTACTAATTCAGTGACAATACAACTACACCATTGTCTCCCACAGTTACGAATCCAGTGACAATACCACTACACCATCCTCTCCCACATTTATTAATCCAGTGACAATACGATTACACCATCCTCTCCCACAGTCACTAATCCAGTCACAATACCACTACACCATCCTCTCCCACAATTACTAGTCCAGTGACAATACCACTACACCATCCTCTCCCACAGTCACTAATCCATTGACAAGAGCACTACAACATCCTCTCCTAAATTTACTAATCCAGTGAAAATACAACTACACCATTCTCTCCCACTGTTACTAATCCAGTGACAATACCACGACAACATCCTCTCCCACAGTTACTCATCCAGTGACAATACCACTATACCATCCACTCCCACAGTTACTAATCCAGTAACAATACCACTACACCATCCTCTCTCACAGTTACTAATCCAGTGACAATACCACTACACCATCCTCTCCCACATTTATTAATCCAGTCACAATACCACTACACTATCCTCTCCCACAGTGACTAATCCAGTGACAATACCACTACACCATCCTCTCCCACTGTTACTAATCCAGTGATAATACCATTACACCATCCTCTCCCACTGTTTCTAATCCAGTGACAATACCACCACACCATCCTCTCTCACATTTACTAATCCAGTGACAATACCGCTACACCATCCTCTCCAACAGTTACTAATCCAGTGACAATACCAATACACTATCCTCTCCCATAGTGACTAATCCAGTGACAATACCACTGCACTATCCTCTCTCACAGGTACTAATCCAGTGACAATACCACTACACCATCCTCTCCCACAGATACTAATCCAGTAACAATACCACTACACCATCCCCTCCCACATTTATTAATCCAGTGATAATACTGCTACACCATCCTCTCCCACAGTAACTCACCCAGTCAAAATTCCACTACACCATCCTCTCCCACAGTTACTACTCCAGTGACAATACCACGACAACATTCTCTCCCACATTTATTAATCCAGCGACAATACCACTACACCATCCTCTCCCACAGTCACTAATCCATTGACAATCGGACTACACCATCTTCTCCCAAATTTAATAATCCAGTGAAAATACCAATACACCATCCTCTCCCACTGTTACTAATCCAGTGACAATACTGCGACACCATCCTCTCCCACATTTACTAATCTAGTC
>NW_025145316.1:0-1296 GCF_004010195.1 Chiloscyllium plagiosum | reverse complement strand
TGATGGGATGTGGGTGTCACTGCCTGAACCAGCATTCTTTGACCCCATGCTAATTACCCAGATTGCTGGGGCCCTGGTGGATATATTTAATACTTTGCTGGCCACAGGTGAAGTGCTGAATGACTGGAGGATCGCT
The DNA here is from genome assembly GCF_004010195.1 of Chiloscyllium plagiosum. Classification (NCBI taxonomy): domain Eukaryota; kingdom Metazoa; phylum Chordata; class Chondrichthyes; order Orectolobiformes; family Hemiscylliidae; genus Chiloscyllium; species Chiloscyllium plagiosum. The sequence goes on along the minus strand of NW_025145316.1, from coordinate 1,160 downwards.
AATGTGGTTCCTTTGTTCAAGAAGGACAGCAGTGATAGGCCAGGTAATTACTGAGCAGATAGTCTGACAGCAGGGGGAGGGACGTTATTGGGAACAATTGTGAGGATGAATAAACACTTGCAAAGGTAAGGATCAACTCGGTTTATTCATCACGGATTTGGCAGAGGAAGATACTGTCTGAGGAATTCAGTTCAGTTTTTTTGAAATGGTGCTTAAGTATATTGATGAGGGCAGTGCAGATGATGTGGTTTACATGGGCTTGAATAAGTCCTTTGACAAGATGCAAAATGGAAGGCTGGTCCAAAAGTACTGGGTTCCAAGGCAAGTTGGCAAATTGGATGCAAAATTGGTGGATAGAGTACTTTCACCACTGGGTGTACCACAGGGATCTGGGCAGGAACCATTGAACATTAATACCTCCTGCTTTCACATTCAAGTTATCATTAGTCGGTTTGCAGATGACATGAAAGGTGAGGGTGTTGTTCACAGTGAGGGGGATGGTCTCCGTCTGCAGTCCGATGTCGATCGGATGATAATCTAAGCAGAGTTTAGTTCTGATTGAAGTGAGGTAATACTCTGTGGGAGGTACGATACGAGAAGGACAGACATAATAAACGGTAGGTCCTTGCGGAGTACTGAGGAATACAGGGACCTTAGTGGACAAATCCATGGATCCCTGAAGGTGCCAGCACAGGGAGACAGGGTGGGAAAGGCACCTCAACTGGGAGCAGGAGAGGGCCCCACATCCTGGTGGGGTGAATTGCGAGAGATGCTTCAGAGGATATAACCTGTCTGGCAGGGTGTTGGATTTTAAATAAACATAAGGCCAAAAAGAAGATTGAGGCTGGTACACGAGTTAAAGACAGCAATTTCAGCAGACAAGGCAGGCAAGAACATAGCAGGGAATAGGGGAAAACTGATGATTAAACTGCATTTATTTCAATGCAAGGGGCCAGACAGCTAAGGAAGATTAACTCAAGGCATGGATTGGAACATGAGACTGGGATATTATAGTTATTACAGAAACACAGCTGAGGGAGGGGCAGGGCTGGCAGCTCATTGTTTCAAGGTAGAGATGCTACAGGAAGTGGAGGCAAGAGAGGGCGTGTGGTGGTGGGATTTGATTACATGAATCATCCCAGCAGTACTTAGAGAGGATA
>NW_025145315.1:0-1296 GCF_004010195.1 Chiloscyllium plagiosum | reverse complement strand
ATGTAACACCGTGAGCAGCAATGTGGGTTCATCGTGTCATACAGTGAGCAGCAATGTGGGTCCATCATGTAACACAGTGAGCAGCAATGTGGGTCCATTATGTAACACAGTGAGCAGCAATGTGATTCTATTATGTAACACAGTGAGCAGCAATGTGATTCTATTATGTAACACAGTGAGCAGCAATGTGATTCTATTATGTAACACAGTGAGCAGCAATGTGATTCTATTATGTAACACAGTGAGCAGCAATGTGATTCTATTATGTAACACAGTGAGCAGCAATGTGATTCTATTATGTAACACAGTGAGCAGCAATGTGATTCTATTATGTAACACAGTGAGCAGCAATGTGATTCTATTATGTAACACAGTGAGCAGCAATGTGATTCTATTATGTAACACAGTGAGCAGCAATGTGATTCTATTATGTAACACAGTGAGCAGCAATGTGATTCTATTATGTAACACAGTGAGCAGCAATGTGATTCTATTATGTAACACAGTGAGCAGCAATGTGATTCTATTATGTAACACAGTGAGCAGCAATGTGATTCTATTATGTAACACAGTGAGCAGCAATGTGATTCTATTATGTAACACAGTGAGCAGCAATGTGCGTTCATTATGTAACACAGTGAGCAGCAATGTGGGTCCATTATGAAACACCGTTAGCAGCAATGTGGGTCCATCATGTAACACAGTGAGCAGCAATGTGGGTCCATTATGTAACACAGTGAGCAGCAATGTGGGTCCATTATGTAACACAGTGAGCAGCAATGTGGGTCCATTATGTAACACAGTGTGCAGCAATGTGGGTCCATTATGTAACACAGTGAGCAGCCATGTGGGTCCATTATGTAACACAGTGAGCAGCAATGTGCGTTCATTATGAAACACCGTTAGCAGCAATGTGGGTTCATCATGTAACACAGTGAGCAGCAATGTGGGTTCATCATGTAACACACTGAGCAGCAATGTGGGTCCATTATGTAACACAGTGAGCTGCAATGTGGGTTCATTATGTAACACAGTGAGCAGCAATGTGGTTCTATCATGTAACACAGTGAGCAGCAATGTGGGTCCATTATGTAACACCGTGAGCAGCAATGTGGGTCCATTATGTAACACAGTGAGCAGCAATTTGGGTTCATCATGTAATACAGTGAGCAGCAATGTGGGTTCATCGTGTAATACAGTGAGCAGCAATGTGGGTCCATCATGTAACACAGTGAGCAGCAATGTGCGTCCATCGTGTAACATAGTGAGCAGCAATGTGGGTCCATTATGTAATAC
>NW_025145314.1:0-1296 GCF_004010195.1 Chiloscyllium plagiosum | reverse complement strand
GAACAATGGGACACGGTGGGGGACACAGGATGGGACTGGGCAGTTTCAGTCACAAAGAGAGATTGGATGAACCGGGAAAATAAATTAAACTCCAAAGAGCTGCAGAAGCTGGAAGCCAGGAACTGCTGGAGAAATTCAGCAGGTCGCGCAGCATCGGGTGGAGAGAGAAAGCAGAGTTAACACTTCGGATCCAGGCACTCTCCTTCAGAGCTGAGTTATTGGGATAAATTAGGCTCATGGTCCTTTGAGCAGAGGCTCAGGGAAGACTTTATTTTCTCTCGTAGGGTGATGGAAGGTGGTGGAATTTAAACGCATTAATTTTGCCTTTGACCATGAAACGTTGATTGTAAAGGAAGGAATATCTGATTCCTGTAGGGAAGGGTATCTGTTGTCCTTACCCAGTCTGACCTACACATGATTCACAATTTAAAAAAATTTTTCATGGGATGTGGGTGTCGTAGGCTGGGCCCAGCGTTTATTCTCTGCCCATTTTGCCTTTGACCATGAAACGTTGATTGTAAAGGAAGGAATATCTGATTCCTGTAGGGAAGGGTATCTGTCCTTACCCAGTCTGACCTACACATGATTCACAATTTAAAAAATTTTTTCATGGGATGTGGGTGTCGTAGGCTGGGCCCAGCGTTTATTCTCTGGCCCTAGTTGCCCCGTGAGAAGGTGGTGGTGGGCTGCAAGTGGTGCAGTTTGACCCACAATGCCCTGAGGGAGGGGATTCCAGGATTTTGACCCAGCGACACTGAAGGAACGGCGACATATTTCCAAATCGGGATGGGGAGCAGCACAGAGGGGTGGTGTGCCCATATGTATCTGCTGCCCTTGTCCTTCCAGATGGACATGGTTGTGGGTTTGGAGGGCGCTGTCTGAGGAGCCTTGAGCTTTTGAAATTGCCCTCTCTGGCCAAGAGAGTGAACAGTTTTGTCATGAAGTCAGAGAGGAATAAGGCCTGGTTTCTGATCAGAAATGAACTAAACTGATAGAGTCATCGAGATGTACAGCACGGAAACAGACCCTTCGGTCCAACCCGTCCATGCCGACCAGATATCCCAATCCAATCTAGTCCCACCTGCCAGCACCCTGCCCATATCCCTCCAAACCCTTCCTTGGTCTCTTTTATAGAACATAGAACATAGAAAAGTACAGCACAGAACAGGCCCTTTGGCCCACGATGTTGTGCCAAGATTTAATGCTAATGTAAAATATAGTAACTTAGCCTACGCATCCCTCAACTCACTGCTGTTCATGTGTATGTCCAACAGCCACTTAAATGTCCCCAATGAC
>NW_025145313.1:0-1296 GCF_004010195.1 Chiloscyllium plagiosum | reverse complement strand
ACCTTGGGTTCATATCACTCTACAAGTGACCCCAATGCACTACCCACACACACACATTCACAACGTACACATACACGCCCAGTCTTACATAGTCACACTCATGCAGACCCTCTGTCATACACACACTCTCTCAGACACACACACATACAACGCCCAAGAAGTGCACACATGCAAACACACACTCTCACCCGCACACTCACAGTCTCTCCCTCTCACACACACACAAAGGTTATCCTCGAGAATGTGACTTGAAAGAAGTTCTGGGATTTACATATTAATGAACTGAAACCTGCAACCCATTCTAAAAGATGAAAGACTTAACAGCAATCTAGGTTTGTTCAATATAATGTATCAGTTGAATGCATGACACTGTGATCTTTTGCTATAAATTCTGTGTTTTATGATCCTGCTCCACAACCACCTGATGAAGGAGCAGTGATCTGGAAGCTAGTGATTACATTACATTATATTACAGTGTGGAAACAGGCCCTTCGGCCCAACAAGTCCACACCGACCCGCCGAAGCGAAACCCACCCATACCCCTACATTTACCCTTTACCTCAGTCGCCTGAGGCGGGAATTGAACCCGGGTCTCAGGTGCTGTGAGGCAGCAGTGCTAACCACTGTGCCACCGTGCCGCCCACAATAGTGCTTCCAAATAAACCTGTTGGACTATAACCTGGTGTGTTATGTGATTTCTAACTGTGTTGTGAATAGCTAGTTACTAGCTGCCATTCAGAAACTGACCTGTTTATTCCCAATATTTGCACCTGCCTGCCTCTCTGTGCATGTCAGTACATTACTCCTAAAACTATGTGCTTTAATTAATTTCTTATGTAGGACCAAATCAAATGCTTTCTGAAAGTTCAAACCACATCTACCAGCTTCTGCTTATCTACTCTACAAGCTAAATCCTCAAACAATTCTAGATTTGTCAAGCATGATTTTCCTTTTGTATAATATCCATGCTGACTGACTGTGTCCAATCCTGTCTCTGTGTGGAAGACAGTGCAGGTGAGGGTTTGTAAGTATGAGACCGAGAATGTGAACGTGAGAGTGTGAGGGTGTGATTGTCAGTTTCAGAGTAAGTGTGAGAGTGTGACAGTGAGAATAATGAGGGTGAGTGTGTGAGGGTGAGATTTTCAGTGTGAGGGTGAGTGTGAGTGCAGTTGTGAGGATGACTGTGTGAGCACTGAGTGTGAGGATGACAGAGTGTAAGAGAGTGAGATTGTCAGTTTGAGGGTGAGTGTGATTGTGTGAGGGTGAGAGTGTGAGGGTGTGATTGTGAGGATGACT
>NW_025145312.1:0-1296 GCF_004010195.1 Chiloscyllium plagiosum | reverse complement strand
GCAGTTGTAAGGTTCACATACATTGTCCAGACCGACACTTCCGAATGCCTGCAAAACTGAATGTTTTCTTATAGTGCAGGTTCAGCTAGGCTCGAATTACTAATAAGGGACAGAGATAACCGCCCACCACCGTGTGGCACCGTGGGCGGCACGGTGGCACAGTGATTAGCACTGCTGCCTCGCAGCGCCAGAGACCCGGGTTCAATTCCCGCCTCAGGCGACTGACTGTGTGGAGTTTGCACGTTCTCCCCGTGTCTGCGTGGGCTTCCTCCGGGTGCTCCGGTTTCCTCCCACAGTCACAAAGATGTGCAGGTCAGGTGAATTAGCCATGCTAATTTGCCCGTAGTGTTAGGTAAGGGGTAAATGTAGTGGTATGGGTGGGTTACGCTTCGGCGGGTCGGTGTGGATTTGTTGGCCCGAAGGGCCTGTTTCCACACTGTAAAGTAATCTAATCTAATCTAATCTAATGTAATCTAAATAAACCAATCCATCATTCTATGAAGCAGCACAGTATGATGGCCTGAGGAACAGAGACAGCCTGCAGCTACAAGGTCAGGCTATCAAAACAGAATTCCTTAGCCAGGGCTCAGACAGCATTATGTTCACAGTCGACATTTTCCTCTAAACATTGCTTTGTGATAAAATGGCTTCCACGCAGTTTTGTGTCAATTTTGATCAAATTCTCCCACAATCCCTCCTTTTTTATATAAAAGAGGAGATTGGGGGTGTCAGCAAAAGGGGGATTATACCCAGAGCCAGGGGGATTGTCAGGAGGTAGTGTTTGGAGATCGGACTGTTAGTCCTCGGGTTCAGTAAGGACAGGGGCAGAGGCTCCAAGGAAGGGGAATCATCATCAGGGGTTTCATCAGGAAGGGGAAATCTCGGCAACTGGGAGATCACTGGATAGGAGGGCCACAACAGTGAACTGAGCCGAGCACAGGATTGTCGGCGGGGTGACTTTGATTTCCAATCGAGCAGTTCCAAAGGCAGGGGGAAAGAAAGCTTCAAGTCGCTCAAACTACATAAGGGCTCGCTTGGTACGAGTTCGGGATGGATGGGGATATGGGCACATAGCCAGCAGCTAGAGTGGTTGACCTTCTGTGCATAAAGAAAAGTATTAAACTGTAATTTCTGTTTACTAGAGGTTATCAGGCTCAATCAAACATAGTTCGTGAAAGAAAGATAAGAAAGAGTGCAGTGAAAGGCAGAATAATCAGGCTGAGCCATTCACGGATGAAGGCTGAAGATGTGTCTCTGACGGGATCTTCTGGTGTTCCTCCAGGAGGTGGCGCTCGT
>NW_025145311.1:0-1296 GCF_004010195.1 Chiloscyllium plagiosum | reverse complement strand
GCCGCCCACTGAGTTCTCCCTCAGTACCTCAGAGTGTGCTCCCTGAATACCACAGAAATTACTCCCTCAGTACCTCAAATAGTTCCCCCTCAGTACCTCAAATAGTGCTCCCTCAGTACCTCAGATAGTGCTCCCTCAATGCCTCAGAAAGTGCTCCCTCAGTACCACAGATATTTCTCCCTAAGTACCTCAGATAGTGCTCCCTCAGTACATCACAAGTGCTCCCTCAATACTTCAGAAAGTGGTCCCCCAGTACGTCAGATATTTCTCCCTCTGTACATCAGATAGTGCTCCCTCAGTACCTCAGATACTGCTTTCTCAGTACCTCAGAAAGTGTTCCCTCAGTACCTCAGAAAGTGCTCCCTCAATACCTCAGAAAATGCTCCATCAATACCTCAGGTAGTTCTCCCTCAGTACCTCAGAAAGTCCTCCCTCAGTACCTCAGAAAGTCCTCCATAAATACCTCAGATAGTGACCCCTCAATACCTCTGAATATGCTCCATAAATATCTCAGATAGTTCTCTTCAATAACCCAGATAGTGCTCCCTCAATATCTCTGAAAGTGCTCCCTCAATACCTCAGATAGTTCTCCCTCAATACCTCTGAACATGCTCCTGCAATACCTCAAAACGTGCTACCTCAATACCTCAGAAGGTGCTCCCTCAGTACCTCAGATAGAACTCCGCTCAGTACCTCAGATAGTGCTTCCTCAGTACCTCAGAAAGTGCTCTCTCAATACCTCAGAAATTGCTCCCTCAGTACCTCAGATAGTTCTCCCTCAGTACCTCAGAAAGTGCTCCCTCAATACCTCAGAATGTGCTCCATCAAAACCTCAGATCGTTCTCCCTCAATACCTCAGAGAGTGCTTAATCAATTCCTCAGGTAGTGCTCCCTCAGTACCTCAGAAAGTGCTCCCTCAATACCTAAGATAGGTCTCCCTCAGTACCTCAGAAAGTGCTATTTCAATACTTCAGAAAGTGTTCACTCAGTACCTCAAATATTTCTCCCTCAGTACCTCAGGTAGTGCTCCCTCAGTACCTCAGATAGTGCTTCCTCAGTACCTCAGAATGTGCTCCCTCAATACCTCAGCAAGTGTGTTCTCTTAATACCTCAGAAAGTGTCCCCTCAGTATCTCAGAAAGTGTTCCCTCAATACTTCAGAAAGTGCTCCATCAATACCTCTCAAAATGCTCCCTAAATACCTATGATAGTTCTCCCACAATACCTCAGCAAGTGCTCCACCAATACCTCAGATAGTTTTCTTTCAATACCTCTGAAAGTGCTCTCTTAATACCTC
>NW_025145310.1:0-1296 GCF_004010195.1 Chiloscyllium plagiosum | reverse complement strand
CATGAGGGTTTCCTGACTAAAGTATGCAGGTAGCCAACAAAAGGCGGGGCCGCATTGGATTGGGAACTGGGTAATGAACCCGGCCAGGTGTTAGATTTGGAGGTAGGTGAGCACTTTGGTGATAGTGACCACAATTCCGTTATGTTTACTTTAGCAATGGGAAGGGATAGGTATATACCGCAGGGCAAGAGTTATAAATGGGCAATTGCAATGCGATAAGGCAAGATTTAAGATGCACAGGATAGGAAAGGAAACTGCAGGGGATGGGCACAATTGAAATGTGGAGTTTATTCAAGGACCAGCTCCTGTGTGTTCTTGGTAAGTATTTACTGGTCAGGCAGGGAGGAAGTGGTCGAGCACGGGAGCCGTGGTTTACTAATGAAGTTGAATCTCTTGTCAAGAGGAAGAAGAAGACTTATGTTAGGATGAGACATGAAGGTTCAGTTACAGCGCTTGAGAGTTACAAGTTAGCCAGGAAAGAACTAAAGAGAGAGCTAAGAAGAACCAGGAGGAGACATGAGAAGTCGTTAACAGATAGGATCAAGGAAAACCCTAAAGCTCTTTATAGGTATATCAGGAATAAAAGAATGACCAGAGAAAGGTTAGGTCCAATCAAGGATAGTAGTGGAAAGTTGTGCATGGAGTCCAAGGAGATAGGGAAGTACTAAATTAATATTTTTTGTCAATATTCACACTGGAAAAAGACAAAGACAATGTCATGGAGGAGAATACTGAGATACAGGCTATTAGACTAGATGGGATTGAGGTTCAAAAGGAGGAGGTGTTAGCAATTCTGGAAAGTGTGAAAATAGATAAATCCCCTGGGCCGGATGGAATTTGACTTAGGATTCTCTGGGAAGCCAGGGAGGAGATTGCTGAGCCTTTGTCTTCGATCTTTATGTTGTCATTGTCTACAGGGATAGTGTCAGAAGACTGGAGGATAGCAAATGTTATTCCCTTGTTCAAGAAGGGGAGTAGAGACAACCCAGGAAATTATAGACCAGTGAGCCTTACTTCGGTTGTGGGTTTGGAAAGGGTTATAAGAGATAGGATTTATAATCATCTCAAAAGGAATACGTTGATTGTCAACACAGTTTTGTGAAGCGCAGGTCGTGCCTCACAAACCTTATTGAGTTCTTTGAGAAGGTGACCAAACAGGTGAATGAAGGTAAAGCGGCTGATGTGGTGTATATGGATTTCAGTAAGGGATTTAGGAAGGTTCTCCACAATAGGCTATTGCACAATGGGGGGCATGGGATTGAAGATGATTTGGTGGTTTGGATCAGAAATTGGCTA
>NW_025145309.1:0-1296 GCF_004010195.1 Chiloscyllium plagiosum | reverse complement strand
CTGCGTCATTCAGGCCGTTTCCTAGAACAACAAGTGTAACATTTTAGATACTTTTTAGGATGACGACAAATCAGGGGTAAGCCATGTGTTACTGGTCTCTGGCACAGATTCTGTCCCTATTGCTCAGAATGGAAGGGAGTGAGGAGCACAGCATTAGTCATTAGGGGCTTCATATTTAGGGGGCACATAGCATGTTCTGTGGAAACGAGAGAGTTACACTGTTGGTATGTTGCCTCGCAGGACCTCGGTTTGTGATGTTTCAGATCGTGTTTTGAGGATCCTTATTTAGGAAGGGGACTAGCCCCAAGGCATGATTACATTGCCACAAACACAATAGGTAGGAAATGTGATGCGGATTTAATACCGACATTCAGGAAGCTCAGAGCCAGAAGAAAAGAATTATCATTCTGGTTTGTTACCCGTTCCCCGTGCCAACGAGGGGAGGAATGGAGAGAGAGGAGTGAACAACTGTCTGCAGGAACGGCGAAGGAGGAAGGGATGCAGATACCAGCAGAGTTGGGCTCATTCTGGCATAGGCAGGAGCAAAACAAACATTATGGCCAATACCTTAACCGGAATGGTAAAAATGTCCTCGTTGAAAATGTGCAAATGGTCTTCCTCTGGTTTAAACGAGGTAAACAAGAGATTGTGAACCTAAATTTAACACCAGTGCCGAGGAGGGTGAGAATAGTGCGGTCATAAATATGGTTTTAAGTTCGCAAGAGTGCAATGAAAACTGAAAGGTGGTTTGAAGTGTGTCATTTTCAATGCTATGAACATTCAAAATAAGGTGAGTGAACTTGCAGCATGGTTGGTATCTTAGATTTCGATGTTGTTGCCATTTCCGTGACATGGATAGACCTTGGCCACCAATGGTTGTTGCAGCTTCCGGGATATAGATGTTTCAGAAATAACAGGGAAGGTGGTAAAGAAGTGGGAGGTGTGGCATTGTTACTCAATGACTGTATTATAGTGGCAGATGTTTGGTAACACATCTACTGAGGTAATATAGGCTGAGAATAGAAACAGGAAAGGAGAGGACGCACTATTGGTAGTTTTCTCTCAGCCTCCGAATAATTCCAGAGATGTAAAGGAAAGGATAGCAAAAAACATTATGGGTAGGCGCGATCGTAACACGATAGTTGTTATGGGAGCTTTTACTTTCCAAATATCGGCTGGAAATACGATAGTTCAAATGCTTTAAATTGGTCAGTTTGTTTTTGTACAATGCATGCAGGAGGGGTTCCTGACACATTATGTGGGAAGGGATACAAGGAGTGAGGCCACTTTGGATTT
>NW_025145308.1:0-1296 GCF_004010195.1 Chiloscyllium plagiosum | reverse complement strand
ACACTGGATCCCAGAATATCGTATTGTTTATGCACCTCTCCGTCAGGCTTCCTCACCAAAGCAGCCGACCCGGGTGACATGGACACCTGAGATGTCACGGGCCTTTGACACACTTAAATAATGCCTGGTGTCGGCTCCTGCTCTGGGCACACATAATTATAGGCTGCCGTTTCAGCTCTATGTACACAAAAAAGAGTGGTATGCGTCCGATATTTTGACACAGATGCATGGGAATCTCCAGCACCCTGTAGCCATTTATTCTGTACAGTTTACCATCTGTGGTAATGGGAATTTCTGCCTATTTGCATGTTGTGGCTGTTGCCGCTGTAATAGTCAAAAAGTCCACTCCAACTGTGATGGATTATCCGTGCACTGTTTTTCTGACTCATTCGGTGTCCCTGCTGCTAAATTCAGCAGCAAACCAACATCTTTCAGCATCACGGAGAACTGGCTACGAGGTTATCTTACCATCCAGTACCAACCTTACATTGCAACATGCACCTGCGCTGAATCAAGCCACACTTCTCCCAAACACCCATGTTCCACCTGAGGTGGACCATAATTGCTTGAATGTAGTCCAAAAAGATGTCACCCCCCCGCCCTGATCTCTCTGAGACCCGATTAGGCAACCCAGGCATGATTCACTTCACTGTTGCTTCCTCTTTTCGGCCCTCGGACCATCAAATCCTGGCCGGATATGCGATGTGCACACCTTTTGATATCATCGAAGCAGCTGTATTGCTGGAAGGGACTTCGGTGCAAGCAGCCGAATTGTTTACCCTCAGCAGAGCCGGTATTCGAGGTGACAGAAAGTCTGTTAATATTTACACGGACTCCAGGTATGCCTTTGGAGTGGTACATGATTTTGGAGCCCTATGGAAACATAGAGGATTTATTCGTTCCTTTGGGGAACCCTGCAACATGCCCTGTTCGTCAACAACCTTCTGCAGGATATAATGCTTCCCTCTGCTCTGGCTGTGATTAAGTGTGCGGCCAATACTGCTGCAGACGATCCAATATCCCGAGGGAATGCACGTCCTGACCAAGCTGCCAAACAAGCAACTTTAACCCCCCACTGTAGATGTTTATCAAACTCTCAAGACGGGGAAGTCAAAAGATGCTTTAGACCTAGCGGCGAATGTGATACTGGTCACTCAGCGAGACGCCCCTCAGTCCGAGAAAGATGGTTGGGCACGTATAGGGGCTGAGGAATCAGGCAGCTTAGGACTAGTACAACACCCGAATGGTAGAACCGTCTTCCATGATCACTACTGCTTGTTTTGGCACTGGCTGTCA
>NW_025145307.1:0-1296 GCF_004010195.1 Chiloscyllium plagiosum | reverse complement strand
GGAAATGCGGTGTTGGGCAACCCTGATGGAGCTGAGGATAGGCATGCTTCCTGGACCTGATGGAATGCATCTCAGAACACGAAAAGTGATGGAGGGAGAAATAGCAAATGGACTTGCGCTAATTTCCCAAAATTAGCTGCACTCTAGTGAAGTTCCAGCGGATTGCAAAACAGTGAATGTGACATCACGATTTAAAATGGGAGTTGGAGAAAAGATCAGCAATTGTACACCAATTAGTATAACCTCTTATGTGGGGAAGATGCTTGAGGACATCACCACGGAATAAGTGCAAGGCATCTCGAGAGAAATTGTCCAATTGAGCAGACACAGCAGGATTTAATGAAAGACACAACATGCTGAACAAATCTTCTGGAAACCTACGAAGGCATTATTAGAAAAGAGAGCGCCGGGTACCCTGTAGCTGTGGTGAACCGAGTTTTCCAAAACATGTTTAACAAAGTGCTGCACAAGAGGCCGCTGCATAGGATAAGAATGCATGACGTTTGGGGTAAAATATTAGCTTGGACATAGAATTGGATGACTAACAGGAAGTAGAGAGTGGAGCTAAATGAGTGTTATTCTGGCAGGCAATCAATGACTCGATGAGTGCCTCAGGAATCGGTGTTGGAACTGCAATTATTCACATTTTATAAAGATGAGGAGGAGTTGTGGACCACGTGTAGGGTGTCAAAACTTGCAGTTGAACCGTAGATGAGGGCCAGAGTAAAGTGTGCAGAGGACTGTGAAACTATGCAGAGTAATATAGATCCCAAAAGTGAGTGGGCAAACATCGGGCAGATGGAACACAATGGTAATAAACATGAAGTCAATCATTGTTAGAAGAGTAACCGTTAAAAGGACTATTACCTGAATGATAAAATTTAGCAGAATGCGGCTATGGAGAGGGACCCTGGGTATCCTTGTGAATGACTCACAGAAGGTCGGTCTGCAGGTGCAACAGGTACTTAGGAAGGCAAACAATTTTTGTCCATCATGTTGCAAAGATTGAGATGAAAAGCAAGAAGGTGGTGTTGCTGCTGAATCGGGTGCTGGTAAGGCCACACGTGGAGTACTGTGCGCAGTTTTGTTCTCCTTCCTTGAGAAATTATATACTGATACTGCAGGGAAAGAAGAATACGTTCACTAGTTAGATTCTGGAGTTGAGGTGTTGATCGGGTGCTGGTAAGGCCACACGTGGAGTACTGTGCGCAGTTTTGTTCTCCTTACTTGAGAAATTATATACTGATACTGCAGGGAAAGCAAAATACGTTCACTAGTTAGATTCTGGAGTTGAGG
>NW_025145306.1:0-1296 GCF_004010195.1 Chiloscyllium plagiosum | reverse complement strand
TTCTGTGTGTGTCTCTCTCTCGTTTTCTGTGTGACTCTCTCGTTTTCTGTGTGTCTCTCACGTTTTCTGTGTGTCTCTCTCGTTTTCTGTGTGTGTCTCTCTCGTTTTCTGTGTGTCTCTCTCTCTCGTTTTCTGTGTGTCTCTCTCGTTTTCTGTGTTTGTCTCTCTCTCGTTTTCTGTGTGTCTCTCCCCTTTTCTGTGTGTGTCTCTCTCGTTTTCTGTGTGTCTCTCTCTCGTTTCTTTGTGTGTCTCTCTCTATCGTTTTTTGTGTGTGTCTCTCTCTCGTTTTCTGTGTGTCACTCTCGTATTCTGTGTGTGTGTCACTCTCGTTTTCTGTGCATCTCTCTCTCGTTTTCTGTGTGTCTCTCTCTCGTTTTCTTTGTGTGTCTCTCTCTCGTTTTCTGTGTGTCTCTCTCTCGTTTTCTGTCTCTCTCTCTCGTTTTATCTGTGTCTCTCTCTCGCGTTTTCTGTGTGTGTCTGTCTCTCGTTTTCTGTGCGTGTCTCTCTCTCGTTTTCTGTGTTTGTCTCTCTCTCGTTTCTGTGTGTGTCTTTCTCTCGTTTTCTCTGTGTGTCTATCTCTAGTTTTCTGTGTGACTCTCTCTCGTTTTCTGTGTGTGTCTCTCTCTCTCATTTTCTGTGTCTCTCTCTCTCGTTTTCTGTGCGTGTCTCTCTCGTTTTCTGTGTCTCTCTCTCATTTTCTGTGTGTGTCTCCTCTCGTTTTCTGTGTGTCTCTCTCTCTCGTTTTCTGTGCGTCTCACTCTCTCGTTTTCTGTGTGTCTCTCTCTCTCGTTTTCTGTGCGAGTCTCTCTCGTTTTCTGTGTTTGTCTCTCTCTTGTTTTCTGTGTGTGTCTCTCTCGTTTTCTGTGTGTGTCTCTCTCGTTTTCTGTGTGTGTCTCTCTCTCGTTTTCTGTGTGTCTCTCTCTCGTTTTCGGTGTATGTCTATCTCTAGTTTTCTGTGTGTCTCTCTCTCGTTTTCTGTGTGTCTCTCTCTCTCGTTTTCTGTGCGTCTCTCTCTCGTTTTCTGTGTTTCTTCTCTCGTTTTCTGTGTGTGTCTCTCTCTCATTTTCTGTGCGTCTCTTCTCGTTTTCCTCTTGTTTTCTGTGCGTCTCTCTCTCGTTTTCTGTGTGTGTCACTTTCTCGTTTTCTGTGGGTGTCTCTCTATCGTTTTCTGTGCGTCTCTCGTTTTCTGTGTGTGTCTCTCTCTCGTTTTCTGTGTGTCTCTCTCTCGTTTTCTGTGTGAGTCTCTTTCTCGTTTTCTGTGTGTGTCTCACTCTCATTTTCTGTGCGTCTCTCTCT
>NW_025145305.1:0-1296 GCF_004010195.1 Chiloscyllium plagiosum | reverse complement strand
TCTATTCTGCCTATTATGGTCACACCAAAATATTGAACCAACAGATGTTTTTTTTAAATTCCCCTTTTATAAAACCACGCATCGCCCATTGCACAGACTGGGAGTGTTGTACGCAGTGGAAGAGATCACACTGATAGGGATGGTTTTAAAGACGAAGCAATGTTGAGTAATAATGGGGTTTGCAACTGTGACAGCAGGTTTCAGCAAGTTGGAGGATATAGACCTGAAGGAGGTTACATAGATAGCATGGCTTTAGGGTCTGATGGGGGCTACACAGTAAAGAGGCTGTAGTAACTGGAGGCAGTTACACAGATAGGGACAGTAATAGTGATAGGCAGAATTCACAAAAACGGGGAAGATTGTAGGGTCTGCAGGGCACTACAGACATGAGACGAGTTGTATCAACTTGATGATGAACACAGGCAGCGAGGGTTGAGAGGTTTGGAGCAGGTCACCATGATCTGCAGGGGCAAGGAGACCGGAGATGTTATCGAATTACAGAAGTTTCAAATCACTGTAGGCAGTCAGAGATCATGAGGGAGTGACAATGTCTGCTGGAGTTTCCTCAGATCTGGAGGATTGCAGGGACTTGATGATGTTGTACATGGAAGTAGGGTTGTCGGGACTGAAGCTGGGAACAGAGATAGAGGGATCAGCAGGGGATAAGAGATATGGTGGGTAGTGGTCCCTGGTGGAAGTTCCACATAGAGGGATGTTTTGGGGAACTGCAGGACCCTGCAGAGATGTGGAGAGCTGGAGGGGTTTCACTGAGCAAAGAACATTGGGAGAGGTGGAGCACTTTACAGGGATAAGGATGTTGTTAGGTTGGGGAGGTTTACACAGACAGGGATGGTTTAGGGAACGGAGGAGATGACAGATATAAAGACGGTTGTACAGACGGGAAGAACAAACAGACATATGGAGGCCGTGGTGACAGTATATGTTTACAGATACAGGAAGTCTAACATTCTGCAGCTTATTTAGACATGGACGATAGTTTTTCCAGGAGATAACAAAGGCAATTTTGGTTGGAGAAAGTTTCACAGATAAGGGAGCCTGAGTAAGCGCCTACAGTTTGGTCTAAGTGGGAAGGGTTGTAGGGGAGGGTGCAGTTTACATCGACAGGGGTGTAAGAGTTGGAGAAGGTTATAGAGATGGGTAGATGTATGGAGAGACTGCAGGAGCATGCATTGACAGGGTGTGTGCTGGCGATTGGAGGATATCACATAGATAGAGAGTCTTATAGGAACTGGATTGGGAGACTCACAGGCATTGGAGCGGGTTCTCCAGATCGGA
>NW_025145304.1:0-1296 GCF_004010195.1 Chiloscyllium plagiosum | reverse complement strand
AGGGAGGGCCGCACTGTCAGGAGTTTAGTTCTGGGGGAGGGCCACGCTGTCAGGAGTTTAGTTCTGAGGGAGGGCCGCACTGTCAGGAGTTTAGTACTGATAGGGCCGCATTATCAGAAGTTTAGTTCTGAGGGATGGCGGCACTGTCAGGAGTTTAGTTCTGAGGGAGGGCCACACTGTCAGGAGTTTAGTTCTGAGGGAGAGCCCCACTGTCAGGAGTTCAGTTCTGAGGGAGGGCCGCACTGTCAGGTGTTTAATTCTGAGGGAGGGCCGCAATGTCAGCTGTTTCGTACTGAGGGAGGGCCGCACTGTCAGGAGTTTAGTTCTGAGGGAGGGCCGCAGTGTCAGAAGTTTAGTTCTGAGAGAGGGCCACACTGTAAGGAGTTTAGTTCTGAGGGAGGGCCAAACTGTCAGGAGTTCAGTACTGAGGGAGGGCCGCACTGTCAGGAGGTTAGTTCTGAGGGAGAGACGCAATGTCAGAAGTTTAGTACTGAGGGAGGGCCGCACTGTCAGGTGTTTAGGTCTGAGGGAGGGCCGAACTGTCAGGAGTTTAATTCTGAGGCACTGTCAGGAGTTTAGTTCTGAGGGAGGGCCGCACTTTCGGGAGTTTAGTTCTGAGGGACGGCCGCAATGACAGAAGTTTAGTTCTGAGGGAGGGCCGCGCTGTCAGGTGTTTAGGTCTGAGGGAGGGCCGCACTGTCAGTTTAATTCTGAGGGAGTGCCGCACTGTCACGAGTTTAGTGGTGAGGGTGGGATCGCACTTTCAGGTGTTTTGGTGTGAGGGAGGGCCGCACTGTCAGTAGTTAGATACTGAGGGAGGGCCGCACTGTCAGGAGTTTAGTACTGAGGGAGGGCTGCACTGTTTGCAGTTTAGATCTGAGGGAGGGCTGCACTGTCAGAAGTTTAGTTCTGAGGGAAGGCCGCACTGTCAGTTGTTTCGTGCTGAGGGAGGGCCGCACTGTCAGGAGTTTAGTTCTGAGGGAGGTCCACAATGTCAGGAGATTATTTCTGAGGGAGGGCCGCAATGTCAGGAGTTTAGTTCTGAAGGAGGGCCGCACTGTCAGGAGTTTATTGTATTCGCTAAAATTGTACATCAGCATGTAACGTGACTGCAAAACAATGATCGATATTATGGGCAAATAGATAAGGTGTTGTGAGGGGATGAAGTTAGGCGAGCCACGCCTGTACAAAGATGGTTTCCCACTTTGTATGGAGACACAGGAACAAACCCTAATTAAAGAGGTCATCAAGATTAGAGTGGTCTCGGGAGAATCCCAGATGGAAAGAGTAGATAAT
>NW_025145303.1:0-1296 GCF_004010195.1 Chiloscyllium plagiosum | reverse complement strand
CTACCTCAACCTTAATATTTCCAGCTGTCTTTTTCTAAAACTTTTTGGTTGACCATTCCAAATTTTGTGTGGTCTCTCCCTTTGTTTGCTCTTGCCAGAAGCCATTTTTAGTGTAAATGGAAAAGTATTCAGCTCTCTCTCTCTCTCGCTCTCTCTCTCTCTCTCTCTCTCTCTCTCGCTCTCGTGGTACAGTTATCTATTCCCTTTTGACTTGCTTTTACCTCTGGCGGTCCCCTCTCACACTGGGCACGTCCGCCTCAAGGCCTTGGTTTTCGTAAACCAAGAAACCACGTCCCTGGTACGTCTTAGGCGAGTCCAACTCAGCCAGTGGTGGTTCCAAGTCTAAAACCAGCCTTAACCTTGCTGTCTCTTAAACACTCTTGAGACAGCAATCCCCTTCCCTTGGGGTTTTACTCGCATACCACGTGAGAGTTCACTGAACCCTTTTCCTGCTGTATTTATTCTCTTAAAATGACTCTCTATGTAGGATTACGTAAACCACGACTATTACCCAACCTTAATTGATTTGAAATCCCGGCGCTAGGGCAATCCACAGATTTCCAGTCCTCTCTCGCAAAAGGCCCAGTTCAGCGCTCGAGATGAAGTGAAAGACCTTCAAGGTGCTGGCACCTGCACTTCCTGGGAATCTTCAGAATCTCATCCAGTCGCGGGGTCCCGGGACGAGCCCCCAAGTTTAGTGTCAGAGAAATTAAATTGACTTGACTCAATAATTAGCAAGATGAAAACAAGGGTCTTTATTAAACATTTTACAAGATTGACCCATCACACTAAGTCAGATGCCTCAATGCAATGAGTACCCAAACATTTACACAGACACCTGCCTTATAGCTTTCCTTATCACACTCTCAAGGGCAGAGACTGGGGAAACTCAAGTTGTTATCCTCTCATCCCCTGGTGCTGGACATAACAGTTATTCAGCTTTCGCTGAGTTCGACTATCGTAAGGGCGAGTTGAATGCTTACAGAAATCAAACAGAGATAAGCTAACTGCAACCCTTCATCAAAGCATCGTTTACAAAGCTCAGCACAGTATTGATTTAAACAAAGCATTCTCTTTAAACTTTATAGTAAATGGATAATTAATTTCACAGTATATGGATAATTCATTTCACAGTAAATGGATAATTTTCTATTATAGTCACAGTGTGTTCAGAGAGTCAGAGTGTGTCTCAGACAGTCAGAGAGCGTCAAAGTGTATCAGAGAGTTGCACAGTATGTCCCAGACAGTGTCGGAGAGTGTCATAGTGGGACTCAGAGAGTGTCAGAGAGAGTCAGA
>NW_025145302.1:0-1296 GCF_004010195.1 Chiloscyllium plagiosum | reverse complement strand
CCCTGTGGAATACCTCTCACCACTGACTTCCAGGCAGAATACTTTCCTTCTACTACCACTCGCTGTCTTCTGTAGACCAGCTAATTCTGTATCCAGACAGCTAACTTCCCCGGTGTCCCATTCCTCCGGATCGTCTGAATGAGCCTACCATGGGAAACCTTATCAAATGCCTTGCTGAAGTACATATACGCCACATCCACAGCTCCACCCTTATCAACGTTTCTAGTCACATCCTCAAAGAGCTCTATAAGGTTTGAGAGGCATGACCTACCCCTCACAAAGCCGTGTTGATTGCATTTAATCAAGCCATGCTCTTCCAGATGGTCATAAATCCTATCCCTCAGAATCCTTTCTAAAACCTTGCAGACGACAGACGTGAGACTTACTGGTCTGTAATTGCCAGGGATTTCCCTATTTCCTTTCTTGAAGAGAGGAATTATATTTGCCTCCCTCTAGTCCTCAGATACGACTCCGGTGGAGAGTAAGGATGCAAAGATCTTCGCAAGTGGCGAAGCAATTGCATTTCTCGTTTCCCAAAGCAGCCGAGGACAAATCTGGTCCTGGCCTGGAGACTTTTCAATCTTAATGTTTGACAAAATTTTCAGGACGTCAACTTCCTCTATCTCTATGCATTCCAGCATGCACACCTGCTCTTCAAAGGTTTCATTCACTACAAAGTTCCTTTCCTTCGTAAAGACAGAAGCAAAAAACACATTTAGGGTTTCCCCTACCTCCTCAGACTCCACACAGAAGTTCCCTATGCTATCTCTGATCGGCCCTACTCTTTCTTTGACCATTCTCTTATTCCTCACATAAGTGTAAAATGCTTTTGTGTTCTCCCTAATCCGTTCTGCCAAGCCTTTCTCGTGCCCCCTCCTGGCTCTCCTCAGAACATTTTTGAGCTCCTTCCTCGTTTGCCTGTAATCCTCTCGAGCTGAGCTTGACCCTAGCTTCCTCCACATTATGTAAGCTACCTTCTTCCTTTTGACGAGAAGTTCCATCGCTATCACAGATTACTGAGGGAAAGGAGACAGGAAATAGCTGGGGCATTAATAGATATCTTTGTAGCATCCTTGGACACAACTGAGGTCCCAGAGGACTGGAAAGTTGTTGTTTAAGAAGGGTAGCATGAATAATCCAATTAATTATAGACCAGTAAGCCTGTCACCAGGGGTAGGGGTATCTGCAAGAGAAGATACTGAGGGATAGAGTCTTTTCTCATTTGGATTAAAATTGTCTTATCAGTGATAGGCAAGTTGGTTATGTGCAGAGAAGATCATGTCTTACCAACTTAAT
>NW_025145301.1:0-1295 GCF_004010195.1 Chiloscyllium plagiosum | reverse complement strand
TGAACTTATGCACTTATGTGAGAAGGGATGAGAGAAAATGGAAATATCGAGTGAAGGCCTGTCAAAATGGACTTTTCTTTTGGAAAGGGGACGAACAGACGGGAAAATACATTCATTTTAAAAAATTCTCCCTGTATACCGTTCTGGCCATGACTATACAATTAAATGTTGGAAAGTACAAATCCCTTGTTTTCACAAACTATTTTGCTTTAACATTTGCCTCAAATTTGACAACAGGTCTGTTCTTCCATTTCTCACCGGCTGTTGTGGATGTTTGTAATACATTGCTGTTTCCTTTTTTTTCAAACTTTTATGTATATGAGTTCAGCTGAGGAAATTTCAAAGATTCATCCCTTTTCTTTGCTGACATAAATTGTCTGATCAAGTTGACGTCACCTCATCAGATGGTAGTGGGAAGAGATGCAGGTGAACTCACAGCTATTAAACTAATAGTGGCTCAGTGATGAGCACTGCTGCCTCATAGCATCAGGTTCGATTCCAGACTCGGTTGACTCTCGGTGTGAAGTTTGCACATGCTCCCCCTATCTGCGGGGGTTTCCTCTGGTTTCCTCCCACAGTCCAAAGATGTGCAGGTCAGGTGAATTGGCCATGCTAAGTTGCTCATAGTGCTACGTGCATCACTCATAGGGAAATGGGTCTGGATTGGATACCGTTCGGAGGTTCAGTGTGGACAGATTGTGCAGAAGGGTCTGCTTCCACACTGGAGGGAATCTAGCCTAAGTGGAAATGGACAGTGCGAAACAAAAGAGTTGACATCTAGCAAATCGTGTTTGAAAGGGAAGTGGATTATTTAAATGCATGTGGGGAGTTTCTCAAAGCACATACACAACAAATGCAAGCAGTCGCAAATTCTTTCCACTAAATACAGTTGTACCGCCCATTCAGAAACATAGACGGAATTATAGAATCCCCAGAGCATGCAAATAGGCCATTCAGCCCCAATATCCACACACACTATCCGGACAGCATCACACCCATGATCATCCCCACACTTCATCACAGTAAAGCTGCATTTCCACTGGTTGTAGTACCTAATATACACAGCCATGAACACTATTACCAACTTTACATGGCTAATTCAACTATCTTTCACCTCTTTGGACTGTGGGAGTAAAGTGGAATTTCCATTCAATCTGCGTATGCCTCTCCCTGGTGAACGCATCTTGCAACTGCGACTTGAAAAATTAAACCTGTCTATTGAGGAGCCTTAAACACCTTAGCATGTGACGACACTCCTGATTTTAACGGATAAACTGAAATATTTCCATACGGGA
>NW_025145300.1:0-1295 GCF_004010195.1 Chiloscyllium plagiosum | reverse complement strand
TGGTGAGGTTTATAAAGTAGGGGATTGGACTGTGTCCTGTACTATTGGTGAGGTTTATAAAGTATGGGATTGGACTGTCTCCTGTACTATTGGTGAGGTTTATAAAGTCGGGGATTGGACTGTCTCCTGTACTTTTGGTGAGGTTTATAAACTAGGGGAATGGACTGTCTCCTGTAGTATTGGCGTGGTTTAAGAAGTAGGGGATTGGCCTGTCTCCTATACTATTGACTAGGTCTACAAAGTAGGGATTTGGACAGTCCACTGTGCTGTTGGTGAGGTTTACAAAGTAGCGGATTGGATAGTCCACTGTACTGTTAGTGACGTTCATAAAGTAGGGTATTGGACTGTCTCCTGTACTATTGGTGAGGTTTATAAAGTAGGGGATTGGATTGTCCCCTGTACTATTGGTGAGGTTTATAAAGTAGGTGATTGGACTGTCCCCTGTACTATTGGTGAGATTTATATAGTATGGGATTGGATTGTCGACTGTACTATTGGTGAGGTTTATAAAGTAGGGGATTGGCCTGTCTCCTGTTCTATTGGTGAGGTTTATAAAGTAGTTGATTAGACTGTGTCCTGTACTATTGGTGAGGTTTACAAAGTAGCGGATTGGACTGTCCCCTGTACTATTGGTGAGGTTTAAAAAGTAGGGAATTGGACTGTCTCCTGTACTATTGGTGAGGTTTATAAAGTAGGGGATTAGACTGTCCCCTGTACTATTGGTGAGGTTTATAAAGTAGGGGATTCGACTGTCCCCTGTACTATTGATGAGGTTCATAAAATAGGGGATTGGACTGTGTCCTGTACTATTGGTGTGGTTTATAAAGTAGGGGATTGGACTGTCTCCTGTACTATTGATGAGGTTCATAAAATAGGGGATTAGACTGTCTCCTGTACTATTGGTGAAGTTTATAAAGTAGGGGATTAGACTGTCCCCCGTACTATTGGTGATGTTCATAAAATAGGGGATTGGACTGTATCCTGTTCTATTGGTGAGGTTTATAAAATAGGGGATTGGACTGTCTCATGTAGTCTTGTTGAGGGTTAAGAAAGCGGCGATTGGACTGAATCCTGTACCATTGGTGAGGGTTATAAAGGCGGGAATTGAACTGTCTCCTGCACTATTGGGGTGGTTTATAAAGTAGAGGATTGGACTGACCCCTGTACTATTGGAGAGGTTTATAAAGTAGGGGATTGGACTGTCCCCTGTACTATTGGTGAGGTTTATAAAGTAGGGGATTGGACTGTCTCCTGTACTATTGGTGAGGATCATAAAAGAGCAGATTGGACTGTCT
>NW_025145299.1:0-1295 GCF_004010195.1 Chiloscyllium plagiosum | reverse complement strand
TGAGTGTCCCGCGTGGGTCATTGAGTGTCCTGTCTGGGTCATTGAGTGTCCTGCATGGGTCATTGCGTGTCCTGCTTCGGTCCTGAGTGTCCTGTGTGTGTCATTGAGTGTCCTGCGTGGGTCATGAGTTTCCTGCGTGGGTCATTGAGTGTCCTGCGTGGGTCCTGAGAGTCCTTTGTGTGTCATTGAGTTTCCTGCGTGGGATATGAGTGTCCTGTGTTGGTCATTGAGTGTCCTGCGTGGGTCATTGAGTGTCCTGTGTGGGTCATTGAGTGGCCTGCGTGGGTCATTGAGTGTCCTGCTTATGTCCTGAGTGTCCTGTGCGGGTCATTGAGTGTCCTGCGTGGGACATGAGTTTCCTGTGTTGGTCATTGAGTGTCCTGCGTTGGTCATTGATTGTCCTGCGTGTGTCATTGAGTGTCCTGCGTGGGTCATTGAGTGTCCTGCATGGGTCATGAGTGTCGTGCGTGGGTCCTGAGTGTCCTGCGTGGGTCATTGAATGACGTGCGTGGGTCATGAGTGTCCTGTGTGGGTCATTGAGTGTCCTGCGTGTGTCATTGTGTGTCCTGTGTGGGTCACGAGTGTCCTTTGTGGGTCATTGAGTCACCTGCGTGGGTCATATGTGTCCTTTGTGGGTCATTGAGTGTCCTGTGTGGGTCATTGAGAGTCCTGTGTGGGTCATGAGTGTCATGTGTGGGTCATTGAGTGTCCTGCCTACGTCATTGAGTGTCCTGCGTGGGTCATTGAGTGTCCTGCGTGGGTCCTGAGTGTCCTGCGTGGGACTTTGAGTGTCCTGTGTGGGTCATTGAGTGTCCTGCGTGGGTCATTGAGTGTCCTGTGAGGGTCATTGAGTGTCGTGCGTGGGTCATTGAGTGTCCTGCGTGGGTCAAGAGTGTCCTGCGTGGGTCATTGAGTCTCCTGCGTGGGTCCTGATTGTCCTGTGAGGGTTATTGTGTGTCCTGCGTGGGTCATTGAGTGTTCTCTGCGGTCATTGAGTGTCCTACGTGGGTCCTGAGTGTCCTGGGTGGGTCATTGTGGGTCCTGTGTGGGTCCTGAGTGTCCTGTATGGGTCACTGAGTGTCCTGCGTGGGTCCTAGGTGTCCTGTGTGGTCATTGAGTGTCCTGCGTGGGTCCTGAGTGTCCTGTGTCAGTCATTGAGTGTCCTGCGTGAGGCCTGAGTGTCCTGTGTGGGTGATTGAGTGTCCTGCGTGGGTCATTGAGTGTCCTGTGTGGGTCCTGAGTGTCCTGCGGGGGTCATTCAGTGTCGTTCGTGGGTCATGAGTGTCCTGTGTGGG
>NW_025145298.1:0-1295 GCF_004010195.1 Chiloscyllium plagiosum | reverse complement strand
AAAGTTTAGTGTTTGTAGGTTTCTATCTTTCCAATTGTACAGCCCACTCCAGAAAACAGAGGTGAAATTGAATCTGTCAGAATTTTTTAGAGATAAATTTACAAGGATAAATATATGACGACGTGCAATCCATAGAAGGTCTGATTACAGGCATCTTTATCTCAAAGGTACAACAGATGAATAAGTTTTGCATTTGGAAAAGAATTTATAGGAATAGGTACTTCTACACAATATATCATGTAACATTATGGGCATTTTTGTGAAGCATTTGAAGTGCCAGAAGATTATGTGAAAGCAAGTTAACTCCAGGCATCATGCATGTTTCTAATATAAAAAATGGGACCATAAGATTACCTTTGTCAAATATTGAGAAAGAAATCAAATTGTAGAGGTGGCTGAGAGTGACTATTCCTAATATCAGTACAGTTTTAATTTTTTTTTAACTGTAGAAAGTTACTATGATCCAAAAATATTTTCTAACAGACCTGCTCAGAGATGTTATTACACACCATTGCAGTAAGTGGGATTTTAACCCAGGTCTCTTGGCTCAGAGGTAGGAACACTACTACTGTAACCACAAGAGTCTCACTGAATACTTGTATGGCTGATCCAGATAATTTCTATGTGTATGATAAGATCTCTCAACAGGTTGATTAGAAAATATTTATAAATACTCTGAATACACAAGCAGGTCAGACGTTGGGAATATAGGTAAGTCTCTGATGGATGCGCAAGGATCCTTTGGGGCCTTGGACGGAGATAACGGGGGCCGTGTAGGTGCAGGTTTTGAAATTCTTGTGGTGGCAGGGGAAGGTGCTAGGAATGGAGGACGGGTTGGTGGGGGTGTGTGGTCTACTGTATCCATTGCACTCGACGGGGTCTCCTCTACACTGGGGAGACAGGATGCCAACTTGCAGAACGTTTCAGAGAATATCTCAGTGACACATGCACAAAACAACCCCATTGCCCTGTGGCCGAACACTTTAACTCCCCTTCCCACTCCACCAAGGACATGCAAGTCCTGAGCCTCCTCCATCGCCAAGCCCTTACCATCCTGGAGGAAGAATGCCTCACCTTTCACCTCGGGACCCTCCAACCATACGGGATCAACGTGGATTTCCCCAGTTTCCTAATTTCTCCTCCCCCCACCTTATCCCAGATCAAACCTTCCAACTTGGCACCTCCCTCTTGACCTGTCCTACCCGTCCATCTTTCTTCCCACTTTTCCGCTCCACCCTCCTCACCAGTATGACACCTTGACCACCAACTTCATCTACCTATCGCATTCCCAGCTA
>NW_025145297.1:0-1295 GCF_004010195.1 Chiloscyllium plagiosum | reverse complement strand
TATAGCTGTGGACGGTCACACAGATGAAAATAGGTTCACTTTTTCTACCTTTTAACTGTTAATCATATCAAGTCAATCAGTCCTTAGTCCTACATATCCACAGGAATATATTTCCTCTCATGTGTCCTATCAGCCTGGATACCATTCTGCTGTGTACATTACAAGGTTGGTTTGGGTCATTGGGGAGTGGGGGATGGTGGGGGGTTAGGTCATGGTGGGAACCATTTCTGTGAGTACTGTAGGGGGGGGATTTTGGGTCAGGGTTTGTGGAGGTATGTTAGGTCCTACAGTGAAAGTGTGGTCAGTTCTGGTGGTGGACAGAGGGGTGTGAGGCCTGGTGGTGGGATCCGAGGACAGTGGGAAATGCCGAATATGGCATGTGGATGGAAATAGTTAATTACACGTGAGGTAAGTATGGGGTTTATTGAATAGCTATTCAGGGATTAGACTCAGTATTTAATGGTCTAACTTCTCCTGATTGCCAATTTACATAATTTCAGAAGAATCTTCCAAATCCACTGTGGAGACCAGCAGAATGTCCAAGGAAATGAGGAATTATTGAGGAGAATTTCCCAGGCAATGATGTGGGCTTTCCACAGGGTCCCTCTGTGCAACTCTTATTCGTGCTGGAATAACACATGCCTGGGCATTGGAAAATCCAGACCAATGATTCTGGGGAGCAAGGATTGAAAGGGTTTAGAACATATTTACAAGGACATTGCCAGGGTTGGAGGGTTTAAACTATAGGGAGAGACTGGAAAGCTGGGGCTGTTTTCCCTGGAGCATCGGAGGCTGAGGAGTGACCTTATAGAGGTTTATAAAATCATGAGGGGCATGGATAGGATAAATAGACAAGGTCTTTTCCCCGGGCAGGGGCAGTCCAGAGCTAGAGGGTGTAGATTTAGGGTAAGATGGGAAAGATATAAAAGGGACATAAGGCACAATGTTTTCATGCAGAGGGTGGTGAATGTATGGAATGAGCTGCCAGAGGAAGTGGTGGAGGCTGGTGCCATGACAGCATTTAAAAGGCATCTGGATGAATACATGAATAGGGAGGGTTTACAGGGATATGGGCCAAGTGCTGGCAAATGGGTCTAGATTAGTTTAGGATGTCTGGTCGGCATGGATGAGTTGGACAGAAGGGTCTGTTTCTGTGCTACACATTTCTGTGACTCTATGTATCTATCATAGATAGTGATCCCAGAGAGCCAGGGGAAAGGGCGGCACGGTGGCACAGTGGTTAGCACTGCTGCCTCACAGTGCCAGAGAACCAGGTTCAATTCCTGCCTCAGGCG
>NW_025145296.1:0-1295 GCF_004010195.1 Chiloscyllium plagiosum | reverse complement strand
ACCTCCAAGTATTCAGAAATCCCATTCCTTCACCATGGATTCCAGGTTGTTACACACAACTAAGGTTAGGCTAATCAGTCTGTAATTTTACATCTTCTGCTTAACTCGCTTATTGAACAGAGTGTCTTGTTCGCAATTTTCCAGTCTCTTGGCCCTTTTCCTGATTTTAGTCATTCCTGAAAGATTACCTCTTATGCTTGCACTAACTCTTCAGCTGTCTCCCTTTCAAGGCTGGGGTGTAGTCTACCTGGTCCAGGTGATTTATCCACATTCAGGCCATTCAGTTTTCTAGCATATTCTTCTTGATGATGGCCACCATACTCAGCTCTGCCCTCACTATCTTCAATTTCTGGGAAATTACTCATGTCTTCGACCATGACTGATTAAAAGTTTCTCGTTCTTCTCTTTGTTTCCCACTACTGTCTCTCCAGCATCATTTTCCAGTGTCCCATATTACTTTTACCTCTCTTTTGCACTTTATAATATCTAAACAACCTCTTACAGTCTTTATACTACTGGTTCGCTTACCCCTATATTTAATCTTCTCTGTCCTTTTTTTTGCCCTCGGTTGGTCTTTGTAAGTTTCCACTTCTCTAGTTTCCCACTGCCCTTCACCACATTAAATGCTTGCTCTTTTGCTTGTATGCAATCCCTGACTTCCCTCGTCGGCCCTCGTTGCCTCATCCTCCCTATACCATGCCTCTGTTCCTCAGCATGAATCTCTGCAGTGTCTCCTGAATTAATCTTGGAATCTCCTGCCATTGATGTTCCCCTGTCTTTCCTGATAGACCCCTCTCCAGCTCAATCCTACCCAACGTCTCCCTTATGCCTCTGTAGTTGCCTTTATTCATCTGAAATACTGTTACCTCTAATTCTATCTTCTCTTTCTCTCAAATTGCAGAAAAAATTCAACTATATTCTGATCACTGCTTCCGAAGTTTTCCTTCACCTGAAGATCCCTTATTTAACCTGCTCATTAAATCAAGTATCATCTGTCCCTGAGTGGGCTTCACCACCAGCTGTTCCAAAAAGCCATCTCGTAGACATTCCCCAAATTCTTTTTCTTGCGAACCACTGTCAACCTGATTTTCCCATTCTACCTGCATATTGAAATCCCCTATGGTCACTGTAATTTGCTGTTCCTATTTATCTTTTCTATCTCCTGGTGTATCTTGTCCCCCAGCTCCTGACTTCTCTTTGGAGTCCTGTACAAGACTCCAACTGTGGTTGTCTTACTTGTGTGGTTTCTCAATTCTACCCAGGCTGATTCTACACCATCTGTCCTTACGTCCTTT
>NW_025145295.1:0-1295 GCF_004010195.1 Chiloscyllium plagiosum | reverse complement strand
TAATGGGGACTCTTTACAAGCCATCACTGTTTCGTCCCTTTGTTTTCTAGTCTTTGTCCGCAGTATGTTCTGACATGAAATTTTCATTTCGGCCCTCGCCCATCTCCTGTGTGTCTACACTTGGATGGCCTCACTGATCTTTGAGGAGCCCTAGTGTCTGTTCAGTTATTTTTGTGTAGTTGTATGCTGTAGAAAATTATTTGCATTCTCCTCAGCCTTATCTGCCAAATATATCTCATCCCCCCATGTTGCTTTCCAGCATATCCAGCCTCTCAGATTCTGTCAAACCCTCCAGTATCAGTAACATCTTCTTCAATATTTGCTCCATTTACAGTTTCAGGAAATGCTTCTTCAATCAGGATGATCAGAATTCTATGCAGTACTCCAAAGCTGTGTTGACTATCCCTAATCAATCCTTACCGTTGCAAATGCATGTAACTCCTGTCCCGCGGAGTCGTTTCCAACAATGTACGCACCACTGACATCATGCTAATTGGTGTTTATCTCCCTGGCTTTCCCTCGCAGCCTTTCCTAAACACTGGCACAACATTAGCCACCCTCCCGGCTCCCTGCTCATCACCCATGGCTGTCAGTGATAGAAAAATCTCTTTCTGGGACACACAATTTCTTCCTGAGCTTCACACCATATTCTGGGATGTGCTTGATTAGTTCCCATGGAATTGTCTCCCTTATATGAATTTAAAAACCTCCAGTACCTCCTGTTATGTGGGGTCTTGTGAAGACATCACTGTTTATTTCCCTGACATCCCCTGTCTTTCTCCACAGTAAGTTCAAACATGATATTTTCGTTTAGGATCTCACCCATCTCCTGTGGTTCCACACTTGGATTGCCCCATTCATCTTCAAGGGGCCATACCCTGTCCCTAGTTAATCTTCTATTGTTAATATACTTGCAGAATTTCTTTGAATTTTCCTCAGCCTGATCTGTCAACGCTTTTTGTGGTCCCCTTTGTGCCCTCCTGCTTTGGTTCTTAAGTGAATTACTCCACCCACAATGTTCTTCGATGGATTCCCTTAATCCAGCTGGCTATATGTGACATGTGTCCCCTTTTTGTTGACCAGAACCTCAATACCCCTAGTCATCCAGAGTTTCCTACTTGTGTCAGCATTGTCATTCACACTAACAGGAATATGATGGCTCTGAACTCTCATTTTAACTCCCTTTTGAAAGCTTCCCACCTGCCTGACGTCTCTTTTCCTGCACATAACCTCCACAATCAATTGTTAAACGCTCTTGACTCATAACATCTGGATTGAGGAAAGGCCAGTTTTGA
>NW_025145294.1:0-1295 GCF_004010195.1 Chiloscyllium plagiosum | reverse complement strand
TTGAATCTTAATTCATTGGGATGAATCTCTTTTGACTCATGATTTTAAACATCACTTCCAAAGACTATTCTCAAACCTCTCTTCTTTTATGGTGAAGAATGCAACTGCTCCACTCTATCCATGTAACCTAAGTCTATCAATCCTGAAACCAGTCTCTTCAAACTTTTCCACACAGCATCTCAGGCCTTTACATACACAGGCCTTTACATACACAGGACTTTACACAAACAGGCCTTTACACACAGGGCTTTACACACTCAAGCCTTTACAAACCCAGGCCTTTACATACACAGGCCTTTACACTCAGGCCTTTACACAAACAGGCCTTTACACACAAGCCTTTACACACTCAAGCCTTTACATACAGTCCTTTACACACTCAGGCATTTACACACACAGGCCTTTACACTCAGGCCTTTACACACTCAGGCCTTTACACATTCAGGCCTTTACAAAGGTCTTGTGGCACAATGGGTAGCATCTTTGCCTCTGATCCAGACTTTCTGGGTTTGAGGCGCATTCCATGATTTGATAGTCATAGAATGTGCTTCAAAATGTGGTCAAACCAACATGTGAATCCCACAATTTCAGTTTATGTAATCTGTCTTCATAATTTAATATTATTATGAAGGATGGGTTAGTAAATTTGCGGATGACACTAAGGTCGGTAAAGCTGTAGATAGTGCAAAAGGATGTTGCAGGTTACAGAGGGACATAGATAAGCTGCGGAGCTGGGCTGACAGGTGGCAATTGGAGTTTAATGCAGAAAAGTGTGAGGTGATTCACTTTGGAAGGAGCAACAGGAATAAAGAGTGCTGGACTAATGGTACGCTTCTTGGTAGTGTAGATGAGCAGAGAGATCTCAGTGTCCGTACACATACATCCCTACAAGTTGCCACCCAGGTTGATGGGGTTATTAAAAAGGCATACGGTACATTAGCTTTTATTGGTAGAGGGATTGGGTTTCACAGCCACAAGTTTGTGCAGCAGCTGTACAAAACTCTGATGTGGCCGCACTTTGCATATTACGTACAGTTCTGGTCACTGCATTATAAGAAGGATGTGGAAGCTTTGGAAAGGATTCAGAGGAGATTTACTAGGATGTTGCCTGGTATGGAGGGAAGATCTTATGAGAAAAGGCTGAGGGACTTGAGGCTGTTTTCGTTAGAGAGAAGAAGATTGAGAGGTGACTTAAGATAATCAGGGGGTTAGGTAGGGTCGACAGTGAGTGCCTTTTTCCTCGGATGGTGATGGCTTGCACAAGGGGACATAGCTTTAAATGGAGGGGTGATAGA
>NW_025145293.1:0-1295 GCF_004010195.1 Chiloscyllium plagiosum | reverse complement strand
AACCATGATACTGTTGAATGACAGAGTAGGATCAAAGGGGTGGACAGCATAATCCTACTCCTCGTTCTCATGTTCCATTATGCTTTGATGTTCAAAATCACCATAAACCAACCCCACCAGAGAAGCTGAGCTGGGAGAACTGACCATTCCCCTTTCAAAGTGCAAGTTTTTTTTTAAAAAGAGTTTGAAAGCCTTCCATCTGATATCGTGTATGTTACCCACAATCAAACTGGCAATAAAACCCTTCCAAGCCCAGATTTTTCGGTGTTTGTGTGTTTTACGACCTTCTAAAAAAAAAACAAGGATCTTTTACCTTGATAAAAGAGCAGCATCGTCACACCCTTTTTTACTCTCTTGATTTCCCTCGGGAGTGTACTCCTATATCCTGCCTGCTCTTCAGGTGATTCACCTGATCTCACCTGCCGCGACCTGACATATAAGTCCTACATTTTCCTGGACCAGAACCTCAATATCCCCCCTCATGTTCTGTAAACTACTCCTGCGAGCATTGCCTCTCACACTATGTGGAACATGTTACCCTTTAACGCTCATTATCGCAGTTTTGAAAGACTGCTGCTTGCCAGCCATCTGTTTACTCGGAAAAAGCTTTCCCCAATCACCTTCTAAAGTTCCTACCTAATACTGCCAAAATAACCTGCGTCCGAATTTATAACGTTTGGTTATCGACCAGGCGTATACATTACCAGAGCTGTTCTCAAACGAATAGAATTACGGTCACTGGTCGCTTCCCCCATCACCTTCTAAAGTTCCTACCTAATACTGCCAAAATAACCTGCGTCCGAATTTATAACGTTTGGTTATCGACCAGCCGTATACATTACCAGAGCCGTTCTCAAACGAATAGAATTACGGTCACTGGTCCTCTAGTTCTCTCCCTCTAACGGCTCAGTCACCTGCCCTGTCGTGTAACCCAAGAGGAAATAACGCAGAGGTCTAGTTCAGATGATCTATGGTCATATTTAATGACACTGTTGGCTTGACGGTGTGAATGTTTGCTTGCGTCTAAATTATGGTTTGTGTATATGTGTTTGTTTCTATGTTTGCCAGTGCGTTTGTGTGTGTACTTTATTGTATTAATTTGCATCTGCATCTCTGAGCATTAGGGATTCTGTCGTTGTGGGAGTGAATTCATTGAAATGGGGATGAAAACGTCCCTTTTCGTTCTCTTTCCCTCTCCGTCAGTCTCACTTACTTCTATTTAAAGTAATGTAATAACAGCATCTGATGGCCGCTCCTTGCCTCAGCACAGGCAGAAGCTTTGTTTCGAAAAGGCA
>NW_025145292.1:0-1295 GCF_004010195.1 Chiloscyllium plagiosum | reverse complement strand
TGTGGAGCGGTTTCATCTTCCCTCTCCATAACCATTTGAAAATCAATAGAACTATAGTCACTGTTGGCAAAATGCTCACCAACTGTCACCTCCATCATCTGTCCTGCCCGATTTCTGAAGAGTAGGTCAAATTTTGCCCCTTCCCAAACAGGACCCTCTCCATACCACTTGAGGAAACTTTACTGGCACACTTAATGAATTCCATTCCATAAAATCCCTGAAAGCTCTGACAGGCCCAGTCTGCCCTATTAAAACCCCTATTATGACAACCTTATTGTCTCCCCTCCCTCCCTGCATATTTGTTCCTCTAATTACCATTGACTATTTGGGGACCTATAGTACAACTCCAATAATGTCACCATCCCCTTCTTGTTTCTAAGCTCCACCCACAAAGCCTCACTGGTTGATCCTTTATATATATCATCTCTGATCACTGCTGTGATTCTTGCCTTAATCAAAAACGTAACGCCCCTCCCCTCCTTCCACCACCTCTGTCCCTCCTAACACACTTTATCCTGGTATATTAAGCTGTCTGTCCTTTCCCTCCTTTAGCCAGGTTTCTGTAATGGCTACAATATCCCAGTCCCACGTATGTATCCACGCCCTGAGTTCATTGGCCTAACCGGTCAGCTCTTTTGTCTTGAAATAAATGTAATTTAATCCAGCAGACATTCATTGATCACTATTGTATTCTAGCCTGAACTGTCTCTCCAGCTTACTGTTTCTGATTACTGTATGTCCTTTCAGCCTTGCACTTTCCTCCATGATCCTGAGGATAACTCCACCCCCCGACCCCGCCAATCTAGTTTAAACTTTCCCGTGTAGCACGAGCAAATCTGGCTGCCAAGCTGTTGCCACCCCCCCCCCCCCCCATTGATGTGCCACCTGTTCCTCTTGAACAGGTCAACTCTGTCACAGAAAAGATCACAATGATGTAAAAGTCTGAATCCCTCCTCACTATCAATTCTTTAGTCACATATTTATCTGCTAAATCCTCCTATCCTTACCTTCACTAGCTCATGACACTGGAAGTAATCAGGGGATGACCACTGTCAAGGTCCTGGTTTTTAACTTTTTTCCAAGCTCTCTGTAATCACTCTGTAGGACCTCAATCCTATATCTACCTGTGTCATTTGTGCCAACGTGAACAATGACTTCTGGCTGATCACCCTCCCCTTCGAGAATATTCTGCAGCCGATCGGAGACATCCTGGACCCTGACACCTGAGAGACAACACACCATCCTGGTTTCCCGTTTGAGTACACAGAATCTCCGATCTGTCCCCCTAACAATCG
>NW_025145291.1:0-1295 GCF_004010195.1 Chiloscyllium plagiosum | reverse complement strand
CACACACCGTTTAAACTCATTGAGGCACACTCGACCGCTCTTGCACACTGCTTAAACTCATTAAGGCACACTCGCCTGCTCAAACACACACACCGCTTAAACTCACTGAGACACACTCTCCTGCTCTCAGAAACACCGCTTAAAATCACTGAGACACACTCCCCTGCTCTCACACACACCGCTTAAACTCACTGTGACACACTCGCCCTCTCACACACACCGCTTAAACAGACTGAGGCACATTCGCCCGCTCACACACACACCGCTTAAACTCACTGAGACACACTCCATTGCTCTCACACACACCGCTTAAACTCACTGAGGCACACTCGCCTGCTCTCTCACACACCGCTTAAACTCATTGAGGCACACTCGACCGCTCTTGCACACTGCTTAGACTCATTAAGGCACACTCCCCTGCTCTCACACACACCGCTTAAACTCACTGAGACACACTCGCCTGCTTTCACACACACCGCTTAAACTCACTGAGACACACTCCCCTGCTCTCAGACACACCGCTTAAACTCAGTGAGGCACACTCGCCCGCTCACACACACACCGCTTAAACTCACTGAGACACACTCCCCTGTTCTCACACACACCACTTAAACTCACTGAGACACACTCGCCTGCTCTCACACACACCGTTTAAACTCACTGAGACACACTCGACCGCTCTTGCACACTGCTTAAACTCATTAAGGCACACTCGCCTGCTCAAACACACACACCGCTTAAACTCACTGAGACACACTCCCCTGCTCTCACACACAC
This sequence comes from Chiloscyllium plagiosum, assembly GCF_004010195.1. Classification (NCBI taxonomy): domain Eukaryota; kingdom Metazoa; phylum Chordata; class Chondrichthyes; order Orectolobiformes; family Hemiscylliidae; genus Chiloscyllium; species Chiloscyllium plagiosum. The sequence continues at coordinate 518 of NW_025145291.1, read as the reverse complement.
CGCTTAAACTCACTGAGACACACTCGCCTGCTCTCACACACACCGCTTAAACTCACTGAGACACACTCCCCTGCTCTCAGACACACCGCTTAAACTCAGTGAGGCACACTCGCCTGCTCTCAGACACACCGCTTAAACTCACTGAGACACACTCCCCTGCTCTCACACACACCGCTTAAACTCACTGAGACACACTCGCCTGCTCTCACACACACCGCTTAAACTCACTGAAATACACTCGTCCGCTCTCAGACACACCGCTTAAACTCACTGAGACACACTCGCCCGCTCTCTCACACACTCCGCTTAAACTCACTGAGACACACTCCCCTGCTCTCACACACACCGCTTAAACTCAGTGAGGCACACTCGCCTGCTCTCAGACACACCGCTTAAACTCACTGAGACACACTCCCCTGTTCTCTCACACACCGTTTAAACTCACTGAGACACACTCCCCTGCTCTCACACACACCGCTTAAACTTAGTGAGGCACACTCGCCTGCTCTCAGACACAC
>NW_025145290.1:0-1295 GCF_004010195.1 Chiloscyllium plagiosum | reverse complement strand
GGGCCTTGGTCAGCTCGTCCAGAGATAGCGGCCTGTCCAGCCTCTCCCGTGTTCTGTCGTCTAAGACCTCCGTGATAGAGGACAGGAACGACTGGGAGACCGCGCTGTCGGTCAGCTTCGCGTCCTACAGACTGGCGTAGAAGGATTTACTGATCCTCATGACGTCAGCCTGAGACGATGTTAGCGAGCCATCTTCTTCCTTCAGGCTGCTGAGCACGGAGCTCTCTTTGTGCACCTTCTGGAAGAAGAAACATGAGCACGTCTCGTCCCACTCCACCGAGCGGACCCTGGACCGGAAGATTATCTTGGAGGCCTCCGAAGCAAAGAGCGAGGCTTGCTGGCCCTTCACCTCCTTGAGGTCCTCCGTGACATCCACCCCCATCGTCTGCAACAGGAGCAGGTTCTGAATACTTTGCTGGAGCTGGGACAGTTTTCTCCGCCTCTCTCTCGCCTCCTGAACACCTTTGAGGGTGAAGAACCTCTTGATGTTCCCTTTTACTGTTTCCCACCAGTCCGCTGGGGACTCAAAGAGGGGCTTCACGGTTCTCCAACCTGCGTCGTCCCTCTTGAGCTCCTAATGTTTCCCGGGGTCAACAGCTTTGTGTTCAGCTTCCACGTTCCCTTACCAGCCCGCTGCTCATTCTGTAGGTGACAGTCGGCCAGCAGGAGGCAGTGGTCAGAGAAGAACACCAGCTTGACGTCGGTGGATCTGACCGAGAGCGTTCGGGACACAAACAGGTAGTCTATCCTTGAGCGGATAGACCTGTCTGCCCGTGACCAGGTGTATCTACGCTGCGCACCGTCTAGAGGGGCGCTGAAGACATCCTGCAGCTTGGCATCTTTTACCGTGTCCATCAGGGCTCTGGAAGTGGTGTCCAGTTTACTGTCCCCCCCGCCGGATCGTCCATCTGCATCGATGATACATTTGAAGTCTCTGGCCAGAATGACCGGCCTGGACGTAGCCAGCAACAGTGGAAGCTGCTGCAGGACGGCCAACCGTTCACTCTTACCCACTGGGGCGTACACATTAATCAGTCTCAGGGGAGCATTCCTGTACATGACGTCGGTGACGAGGAGGTGCCCGCCCACCACCTCCTTAACCTCGGAGATGGTGAAGTTGCCTCCTCTCAACAGGGTACCCAGGCCGAAGGCGCGGCTATCGTTGACCCCGACCAAACTGACGGCCCATGGGCCCACAGGCTCGACCATCTCCTGTAGCTGCTGAGGTGCGGTATCCCACACTCCTGCAGAAACAGAACGTTGGCTTTAACGTTGGCCAGGAAGGCCATCGTAGA
>NW_025145289.1:0-1295 GCF_004010195.1 Chiloscyllium plagiosum | reverse complement strand
ATCCTTTCATTGTGTAGTTTGGCTTTAATTTCAATGGGATAGTGACATCATTAGGTGTATTGATTAATTATGGAGTCATAGAGTCGTACAGCACTGAAACAGACCCTTTGGTTCAACTCACCCACACCTACCAGGCATCCCAATCTGGCCTAGTCCCATTTGCCAGCATTTGGCCCATATCCCTCTAAACCCTTCCTATTCCACCCATCAAGATGCCTTTCAAATGTTATAATTGTACCAGGCTCCACCACATCCTCTGGCAGCTCATTCCATAGCCGCACCACTCTCTGCGTGAAAAAGGTACCCCTCAGGTCCTTTTTAAATCTTTCCCTTCTCAGATTAAACCTTTGTCCTCTAGTTTTGGACTCCCATGCTCTGGGGAAAAGACCTCGACTATTCACCTTATCCTAAAGAAGGGTTACACTCGAAATGTTGACTTCTCCACCCCCTGATGCTGCCTGACTTGCTGTGTTCTTCCAGCCTCCTGCTTGTCCACCTCGGATTCCAGCAGTTGTAGTTTTTTTGTGTCCAATTCACTCTATCCATGCCCCTCATGATTTTATAAACCTCTATAAGGTCACCCTTCAGCCTCCGACGCTCCAGGGAAAACAGCCCCAGCCTATTCAGTCTCTCTCTGTAGCTCAAATTGTCCAACCCTGGCAACTCTGAGTGAGTTTAAATCCCCATATATCAACATAGATACAAAAGGTATTGTTACTAAATGACTGCATCAACAAATGAAGGAGTTGGTGAGACCTTGGTACAGAGCCCGCGAAAACCAAGAAATAGCTCCTGCAAGTCAAAATGTAGCTCCTGAAAAATGTCAAGACGAGTGCTTGGAAACAACAATATACTGAGCGCTAATTTCAGCTGATAATTTCCTGTTCACTCTTTTTAATGTTAATCAGTGTAACCCCATGGACTGCACAATTCAAGAACACAGTTCACCACTACCTTCTCAAGGGCATTTAGGTTTAGGGAGTAAATGCTGGCCCAACCAGCGATATCCATATCCTGAGAATTCATTTGAAATAAACACCTCGATTAAAGACATTGAAGAATGTCGCTGATTCGGCCATCAGTTCTGCAGGTTCCTCCTAAAGCATAAGGTCCCTCGTTAGAAGATGTTTGTTGGGATCAGCTGGTGCAGTGGCTGTGTTCATTTCCTTCACATTTGCAGGTCTTAGGGGAAGATCAGCAAGCGAGAAGAAGGGCATGGACGTGCCATTCAAAGGGCCAGCACAGACACAGTGGGCTGAATGGCCTGCCTCCTTGCAGGACAATACTGAATGCTT
>NW_025145288.1:0-1295 GCF_004010195.1 Chiloscyllium plagiosum | reverse complement strand
AATATGTGGGAAGGAATTTATTTGTCTTCAGAGGAATAACAACCTTACATGAGAAGTCTATGTAATAATGAAGCGAAGTCTGTTTCTATGTTATTAGTGAACTTAAAATAATGGTGTCAAACAGCTGGAATAATGTTGATGCTGTGTTGGACGATTCTTACACTGAGCATGTGAATTATCCGGGATGATTTCAGAGATGGCTGGGCTGTCCTAGGTCGAGTAAGTGTTGATACTCCATGGGTTGATGCTTGTTTGTAATCTCACCACTTACTGAGCACAGTTCGTTGGAACAAATCAAGTCCAATTGGTTGCTGCTTCAGAATATATCTGACATTTCATGGCTGCCACCACATGGAATCATGTAATAAAGACAAGGCCCGTCGGGTCTGCACCACCCAGTGCTGATACAAGTGTTTTATAATGTTTGTGAGGTTACCTTCCTGAACCACCCTCCCAGGCAATGCATTTTTGACACATATCATGCTCTGGATTCGAAACAGATTTCACAAATCCTCTGTTAGTATATTCTCTTTGACTTCAAACGTATTTCCCATTGTTTTTGACCCTTTGACTAAAGGGAATAGTTGTTGTCTGTTCACTCATCCCATACTTCTCAAGCTATAATACACCTCTGTCAGGTTCACCCCTCACCTTTCTCTGCTCCAAAAGCAAATCTAAACTATCTTCATGGTTTGTGTTCTCCCTTGTCTTGTTACATCTTCCAAAGTTCAGCATCTCACACATTTCACATTTACCTTTTATCAGTCATTGATCTGGCCATCTGAAAATATGTTTGTACCCTCCTGTAACCAACACGTTCCTGCTCACTGTGACCCACCTGGATAATCATTGTGTCATCTACAACATTGTTTATCATCCTCTAACATCCCCCCCCCCAACTACATATACCACATTCTTATCATCACAATTTATGAATTTCAGAAACAAACCTTGATTTTCTTCTTGTTCTAACGATGTGGTTGCAGAATTGGGAATTCCAGTCTCTTGTTTTTCCTATTTACACCTGAATTTACACCGTGAATCAGTTGAGGTATTTTGTGAGGGAGCCACAAACAGTATTTTAGACATGGAGCTGAATTCTGCTTTGATACTCCGCCCGTCTGCATGTATTATTCATAATGCTTGGGCATAATTAACCTTCGACTCGCGTTTGGCACCTTGCCCTGCAGCATTTTCATTTTACGTGGGCCTGCAGCTTATTCTTTACAACATTCGCTGCAATAGTCAGAGCTGAAAGAACTTTTTTCATCTGCAGGATGGACACAGGCTCATTC
>NW_025145287.1:0-1295 GCF_004010195.1 Chiloscyllium plagiosum | reverse complement strand
TGCAGTTTCCTGCTTTTCTGATACACCAAAGTGCTTGCCCAACTCCATTATGGTGACAGCTTTCCTTTTGTCCCCGGTGAAACCCAATTCTAATCTACATGTTAATTCTAAAAGTATGCCCTTCCTTTGTCTTTCTAAACTTTGTCGGCAAACTTGTGAATCATCTTCAAATCTCAGAACCTCTTTAGTAATGTTAAAAGCCATTTCTTTTAATTTAACCAACCACAAGGAAGCAAAATTAAATGAATTTTGTCACCTGTTTTATTTGAAGATCTAGGTCACTAACTGCCAAGTGATGGAATCTGCTGGGACCTTTTGTATCCCAAATCTGTTCAAATCCCATACGACAAGCCCTCAAACCGTTATGATATCGATGTCTAACCCCTCTGTTAATTAAAACCACACACCCAGAAAAAGCTCTCCTCGCCTCGTAATCTGTTAAAAGATGAATGACAGAGAGGTCCCAAATTCCACTATTAAGAGAAAAATAACCATTTATAAGTATGTACGTGAGCTCGCTGAGCTTGAAGGTTTGTTTTCAGATGTTTCGTCACCATGACTAGGTAACATCATCAGGGAGATTCTCTGGTGACGCACTGTTGGTATGTCCTGTCTTTCTATTTATAGGTCTTGGTTTCTTAAGGCACATGATGTTATTTCCAGTTTTTTTCAAGGGAAGGTAGATAGGATCTAAATTGATATGTTTATTGATGTACGTCTGGCTAGAATGTCATGCCTCTCAGAAGTTTCGTGCGTGGCTTTGTCCTAGGAAGTGTGTGTTGTCACAGTCAATGTGGTGTCCTTCTTTATGATATTGGGTCATGTCTTTTGATGGCCAGTTGGTGTTCATATGTCCTACTAGCACGATAACAGGACAGTTTGAAATGGAGGAAAAATGATTTTATATACACTGTTTCATCAGTGTGTGTTCAGATAAATAAAATTTTTCATATGTGTACAACACATTCTGAATGAACAACGGAGACACAGTTAACGAAAAATGATGCACATGATGTATAAAATTTATAAAGCATTAAAACATTATTTGATCCTCATCTGAAGTGATACCTTCCCTTTCTCTCAACTTTCCCCCTTTTCTGATATTCCCAACTCTAGTCTCATTCTTATCAGGATGTGTGTTATAAATTCTTGCGTCTCATGTCCCAACTTATTTTAGTTAATCCCCTTTCTTCCGGGAATTCAATATATTGGCCTGCTGGGTTCTTTCCAAAGTTAGTGTCTGTCATATTATTGGAAAGAACAGTTCTGGCATCAGACCCAGCATTTGAACATAT
>NW_025145286.1:0-1295 GCF_004010195.1 Chiloscyllium plagiosum | reverse complement strand
ATTTACTCACCTTTTAATTTTTGCACCTAGTATGTAAATATGAACAATTTACACATTATTGTGTTTCGATGACAGAAGTATTGAGTTTTAGAGCCGCGAGACTTTGCTGCAGCTCCACAAGTCCTTGGTGAGACCACACGTTGAATACTGTGTCCAGTTTTGGTCGCCCTACTATAGGAAAGATACAGAGGCTTTATCGACGGTACAAAAAATGTTTACCAGGATGCTGCCTGGAATGGAGGGCTTGCCTTATGAAGTAAGGTTGAATAAGCTCAGACTTTTCTCTCTTGGACAAGAAGGGAAGTGCGGAGAGCTGATCGAGGTGTACAAAACAATGAGAGAAATAAATAGAGTCAATAGCCAGAGACTTTTCCCCAGGGCAGGATTGACTGGTACGAGTAGTCATGGGTTGAAGATATTGGGAGGAAGGTATAAAGGAGTCATTTACGCAGACAGTTGTGAATGAATGGAATGCATTGCCAGCTGAGGTGGTGGAAGCGAAGTCATTGGGGACATTTAAGCGATTGCTGCACATGCACATGGATAGCAGTGAGTTGAGTGGTGAGTTCGTTAAGTTAGTATATTTTACATTCGGATTAAGTCTCGGCTCAACACCTTGGGCCTAAGGACCTGTTCTGTGCTGTACTTTTGCTATGTTTATATGTTAAATAACCGCTATTACCCGTCTTCCATAAATTTTCATCATGTATTTTCCAATTTACTGAAACTAACTTGCCCCTCATACGTTCATGGCTTGCATCACTCATTCTTATCACCGCGATTTCAAAAACTCAATAATGCTTTGTATTCAGACGTCATTTTATTTCCAATGCTCTATGACAACGACTCGCAAAATTTCCCCTTTGAACAAGGTTTTCAATTAGTTCCTTCTGAATACATGACATCATTTCCTAACCAACTGATCTCTAGCTCGATGCTGAACATATTGTTACAACAAATCGTTTCGTGCAGTCTCATGATATCCGTTTTCCCAGTATTAACATTTACTTAGATATACCTGGGAACAGTCCATTATTACTGCGGTACCCACAAACGTGTATATCTTTTTTTTTGCCTTATAATGTGCCAAGATTTATGTTGCAGTTTGGTTTTGTTATATGTAAATTCTAACAATGTTAGCTTGCCCTTGCTGTTTCTGAGCTCCACTTCACGTGATAATGTGGTATCCAAGAAACGTGAGCTCGGGTGGGGAACATTTAATGGAAGATGCAAGGTTGAGATCATCTCGCCACATCATATATGCTCTTCTCCTGCGTCATTGTGATATTTTCACC
>NW_025145285.1:0-1295 GCF_004010195.1 Chiloscyllium plagiosum | reverse complement strand
TGTCTGCATCTGCGAGAGCTGTCTGTATCTGTGAGAGCTGTCTTTATCTGTGAGAGCTGTCTGTATCTGTGAGAGGTATCTGTACCTGTGAGTGCTGTCTGTACCTGTGAGAGCTGTCTGTATCTGCAAAAGCTGTGAGTATCTGTGAGAGCTGCCTCTATCTGCGAGAGCTGTCTGTATCTGTGAGAGGTATCTGTACCTGTGAGTGCTGTCTGTACCTGTGAGAGCTGTCTATACCTGTGAGTGCTGTCTGTATCTGTGAGAGCTGTCTGTACTTGTGAGAGCTGTCTTTATCTGCGAGAGCTGTCTGTATCTGCAAGAGCTGTCTGTATCTGTGAGAGCTATCTGTATCTATGAGAGCTGTCTGTATATGTGAGAGCTGTCTGTACCCGTGAGAGCTGTCTGTCCCTGTCAGTGCTGTCTGTTTCTGTGAGAGCTGCCTGTATCTGTGAGAGCTGTCTGTATCTGTGAGAGATGTCTGCACCTGTGAGTGCTGTCTGTACCTGTGAGAGCTGCCTGTACCTGTGAGAGGTGTCAGTATCTGGGAGAGATGTCTGTATCTTTGAGAGCGGTCTGTATCTGTGAGTGCTGTCTGTGTCTGTGAGAGCTGTCTGTATCTGAGAGTTCTGTGTGTTCCTGTGAGTGCTGTCTGTATCTGCGAGCGCTGTCTGTATCTGCGAGAGCTGTCTGTATCTGTGAGAGCTGTCTGTATCTGTGATCTCTGTCCGTATCTGTGAGAGCTGTCTGTATCTGTGAGTGCTGTATGTTTCTGTGCGAGCTACCTGTACCTGTGAGAGCTGCCTGTACCTGTGAAATGTGTCTGTATCTGCGAGTGTTGTCTGGATCTGTGAGAGCTGTCTGTACCTGTGAGTGCTATCTGTACCTGTGAGAGCTGTCTGAACCTGTGAGAGCGCTCTGTATCTGCGAGAGCTGTCTGTATCTGCGAGTGCTGTCTATATCTGTGAGACCTGTCCGTATCTGCGAGAGCTGACTGTATCTGTGTGAGGTGTCTGTATCTGTGAGAGCTGTCTGTATCTGTTAGAGCTGTCTGTATCTGTGAGTGCTGTCTGTGCCTGTGAGAGCTGTCTGTACCTGAGTGCTGTCTGTAACTGTGAGAGCTGTCTGTACCTGTGAGAGCTTTCTGTATCTGCAAGAGCTGTCAGTATCTGTGAGAGATGTTTGTACCTTTGAGTGCTGTGTGTACCTGTGTGAGCTGTCTTGTACCTGTGAGTGCTGCCTGTATCTGCGAGCGCTGTCTGTATCTGTGAGAGCTGTCTGTTTCTGTTAGAGCTGCC
>NW_025145284.1:0-1295 GCF_004010195.1 Chiloscyllium plagiosum | reverse complement strand
TGCTTTCCTATCTTTGTAACATCTCCAAACTTGTTTCCCCTCTATGTGACAACTCCAGCCTTGCTATCATCTCTCTCCATAACATCTCTAGCCTTGCATTCCTGTCTCTATACCCTCTCCAGACGTGTTTTCCTGTCTCTGTAACATCTCCAGAATTTCTTTCGTATCTCTGTAACATTACCAGCCTTGCTTTCCTATCTCTGTAACATCTCCACTTGTGCTTTCCTGTCTCTTTAATATCTCCAGCCTTGCGTTTCTCTCTCTGTAACACCTCCAGCCTTGCATTCCTATCTCTTAACATCTCCAGCATTGTTTTCCTCTATCTCAGTAACATCACCAAACTTGCTTTCCGATCTCTGTAACAACTCTAGCCTCGGTCTCCTATCTCTGTAAAATCTCCAGACTTTCTTTCGTACCTCTGTAACATTACCAGCCTAAATTCCTACCTCTGTAACATTTCCAATCTTGCTTTCCAGCCTCTGTAATATTTCCAGCCTCGCGTTTCTCTCTCTGTAGCATCTTCGGCCTTGCTTTCCTCTCCCTGTAACGTCTCCAGCCTTACGTTCCTTTCCCTGTAACATCTCCAACCTTGCTTTCCAATCTCAGTAACAACTCCAGGCTTGCTTTCCTCTCTCCGTAAGATCTGCAGCCTTGCTTTCCTATCTCTGTAGCATCTCCAGACTTTCATTCGTATCTCTGTGTCATTACCAGCCTTGCTTTCCTATCACTTCACGTCTCCAGCATTGTTTTCCTCTCTCTCCTTAACATCGCCAGATTTGCTTTCCTATCTCTGTAACAACGCTAGCCTTGGTCTCCTGTTTCTGTGACACATCTAGCATTGCGCTCATCTCTCTGAAACATCTCCAGCCTTGCTTCCCTGTCACTTCAACATCTCCAGGTTTGTTTTCCTATCTCTGTAACATCTCCAGCCGTGCTTTCATATCTCTGTAACATCTCCAGTCTTGCTTTCCTATCTCTATAAAATCTTTAGCCTTGCTTTCCTTTCTCTCTGTAACATCTCCAGCCTTGCTTTCCTCCATCTGCAACATCTCCAGCCTTGCTTTCCTATCTCTGTAACATCTCCAGACTTGCTTTCCCCTTTCTGCAACATCTCCAGCCTTACTTTCCTCTCTCTCCATAACATCTCCAGCCTTGCTTTCCGATGTCTGTAAAATCGCCAGCATTGCATTCATATCTCTGTAACCTCTCCTAACGTGCTTTCCGATCGCTGTGACATCTCCAGACAGGCTATCGTATCTCTTTAACATTACCAGCCTTGCTTTGATATCTCTGTA
>NW_025145283.1:0-1295 GCF_004010195.1 Chiloscyllium plagiosum | reverse complement strand
ACAGGGAGTCTCTCTCTCTCTCTGTCAGGGACTCTGTTTAAAGAGGGAGCCTGTCTCTCTCTCCCTCCACCCCTCGCTCCCCCCGTCCCTATTTGGAGAGGGAGTCTCTCTCTGACGGTATTCCTGCTTGAAGAGGGGGTTGGATTTGCTTCTGCCCCTGTTGCCCCGTCTCGTGAGTAGAGTGGGTGATGGGTGAATGGGGTGGTCTCGCTGCGCCCTCTGACACGCTGGGCACCAGCCGAGAGAACGTGCCAGCCTTTCCCTGTGGGAGCCTGAGTGAGGCAGTGCCTCGGTCGAGGGTTGGAGGGGAGGCAGGGCCTGGACTACAGCACCGGCCGAGCTGAGGGAGGGACTGGCGGGGTAAAGGGGGCTGAGGTGAAACCTCAGAGCTGCCCCCCACCCCAATCCCCCGTCGCAGAGCATTCTGGGACAGCCGTGGGTGATCGCCTCGGTTACTAGGCCTCAAGGCCTCTCTGAGCCTGCCGATCCATCTGCTGAAGCGGCTGTGTGTTTGCTCTGTTGAATCAGGCACCTGGAAGACCAAATTCAGGAGGGAGGACGGAAGGGAGGAATTTTTCTCGGTGTCACCGGACAAGATGGTGGTCGTCCCAATGCTCCACCAAGCCTCTTACCCGCTGGCGGCCATTTTCCACGAAGGGCTAAACGCCAAGGTATGACGCGCAGACCTGGAGCCAGGAACGCCGGTCGGCCATTCGGGCCCTCAATCCCGCCCCAGCCGTCCAACAGCACCGCGGTTGCTCCAACTGTCGCCTCAACCTCCCGCTCCCTCGTACATCCCCATCACCTTTCTCCCCGCCTCCCGCTCCCCCCCCCCACCTGCCCACAGCGTGCAGGAGATGTTCTCCCTCAAGTTCCATTCGAAATGGTTTCGAAACGATGATCGTCCCACTTCGAGACCAAGGGATCGCATTGTCTCCGCATCACTGGCTCCACACCCTCTTCCAATTAAATCATCTGTAACTCTCGAATCTCCAACGGTAACAAGCCTCAGCCTGGCCAGGCTGCCTTCATTACCTCAGGCCACGTGTTAGTAATCCTTCTCTGAAGCAACACTTGTACCCTTCCGAAAATAACGCGACAAGCCCGAGAACCCCGACGGTGTGGAAACAGGCCCTTCAGCCAAACATGTCCACACCGACCCTCCGAAGAGTATCCCACCCAAACCCAATCGCCATTACTCTACACTTACCCCTGACTAACACACCCGAACCTGCACATCTCTGAACACTATGGGACAATTTAGCGCGGCCAATCCATCCTAACCTGCACATCCC
>NW_025145282.1:0-1295 GCF_004010195.1 Chiloscyllium plagiosum | reverse complement strand
GCTTATGCCCGAAACGTCGATTCTCCTGTTCCAAGGAGCAATACTTGACCTTCTTTTGAGAAATAAGGCAGGGCAAGTGACTGAAATGTCAGTGGGGGAGCACTTTTGGGCCAGTGACCATAATTCTGTTAGTTTTAAAGTAGTTATGGAAAAGGATAGAACTGCTCTAAAAGTTAAAATTCTAAAGTGGACTAAGGCTAATTTTGATAGTATTAGGCAAGAACTTTCAAATGTTGACTTGGAGAGGCTACTTACAGGAAAAGGGACAGTTGGAAAGTGGAAGGCCTTTAAAAGTGAGATAACAAGAGTCCAGAGTTGGTATATTCATTTTAGTGTGAATGGTGTAAGGAATGATGGATGACTAGAGAAATTGACGATCGCAAAGTGTGATGCTGGAAAAGCACAGCCGGTCAGGCAGCATCCAAGGAGCAGGAGAGTCAACGTTTCAATCATAAGCTTTTCATTAGGATTCCTGATGAAAATCTTATGCTCAAAATGTCGACTCTCCTGCTCCTCGGATGCTGCCTGACTGGCTGTGTTTTTCCAACACCACACTTTTTGACTCTGTTCTCCAGCATCTGTAGTCCTCACTTTCTCAGAGAGAAATTGATGCTTTGGTCAACAAAATGAAGGATGCATATGTCAGGTATGGACAGCTGGTATCAAGAGAATTCCTAGAGAAGTATTAGGACAGTAAGAATATACTCAAGAGGGAAATCAGGAGGCAAAAAGGGGGGACCATAAGATAACTTTTGCAAATCGGGTAAGGAGAATCCAAAGAGATTCTACAAAAACATTAAGGCCAAATGAGTAACTAAGGAGAGATGGGGCCCCTTAAAGATCAACAAGGCCGACTATGTGTGGAACTACAAGAGATGGGTGAGATACTAAACGAATATTTTGCATGAGTATTTACTGTGGAGAAGGACATGGAAGTGAGAGAACTTGGAGAAATAAACAGGGATATCTTAAAAAGTGTCCATATTACAGAGGATGTGATGCTGGATGACTTAAAACACACAAAGGTGTATAGATCCCCAGGACCTCATCAGATGTATCCCAGAACTTTGTGGGAAGCTAAGGAAGAGATTGCTGGGCCCCATGTTGAAATATTTGTATCATTGATAGCCACGGGTGAGATACTGGAAGATTGGAAGTTGGCTAATATGGTGCCATTATTTAAGAAAGGCTGTAAGGAAAAGCTTGGAGAAAGTGAGGACTGCAGATGTTGGAGATTCAGAGTTGAAAAGGATGGCGCTGGAAAATCACAGCAGGTCAGGCAGCATCTAAGGAGC
>NW_025145281.1:0-1295 GCF_004010195.1 Chiloscyllium plagiosum | reverse complement strand
TGTCTGAAAACACAACATTGAGATGAAATTAGCACTCAAGTAAATCATTCTTGATGAAAATTTCACAAAGAAATTTTCAATATCATCTCAAAATCAAGTCATGACGGTGATTATTTACACAAGTGTCTCAGGTAGAAAAGATAGTGAAGATTGTGATTCAGTGTGCTTTCTTTTATTGGTCAGAGCACTGAGTATAGACATTGGGAGGTCATCTTGCAGCCGTACAATACATTGATTAGGACACTTTTGGAATATTCTGTGCAATTCTGGTCTCCCTCCTACAGGAAGGATGTTGTGAAAGTTGCAAGGGTTAAGAAAAGATTTCCAAGGATGTTGCCAGTGTTGGAGGATTTGAGCTGCAGGGAGAGGCTAAATAGGCTAGGGCTGAATTCCCTGGAGTGTCCGAGGCTGAGGGGTGACCTTATAGAGGTTTATAAAATCATGAGGGGCATATTTAGGATAAATAGACAAGGTATTTTCCCTGGGTTGGCTGAATCTAGAACTAGATGGCAAACATTTAAGTTGAGAGGCGAAAGATGTAAAAGTGACCTTAGGGGCATTTTGTTTCACGCAAGGATGGTGTATGCATCGAATGGGCTGCCAGAAGAAGTGGTGGAGGTTCATACAATTAAACCATTTAAACGGTATCTGGTTTAGAGGGATATGGGTCAAGTACTGGCAAATGGAACTAGATCTTTTTACGATATCTGGTCGGCTTGCATGAGTAGGCCGAAGGATCTGTTTCTGTGCTATACATCTCTATGACTTTAAACGACCTGAAATGTACCTCTGTATACATTGTGATTTCTTCCTGTTGTTTAGGGACTATACCTCAGACCCAACCAGATGAAGAGCAGCGAATGTCAGCTTATCCTCAGGCATCTCTCGTTTTCTCCAGAAAGTCAAGATTAAAATTCATTAGGTTATTTTATTTTGGATTCAAGAGACACGCGTACATTCTTAACATGGGCAATTAGTTTTTTGGACTGACTTTGCAAACACTTTATAATACAACCACGATACTTAACCATTTCTCACTCTGAACTGTTTCTTGCCCGGAACATCACACTTAATTGCAAAAAGCCAACATTATTTTTTTCAATATTACTAATATTAATACAATTTTAATTTAAGGTCACCAGGGGAATTCTGCAAATTTGCAATGTTCAAGAAAAGTTTGCATGCATCAGTTCAATTTAATTAGGTATTTCAGTTCTGAGATGTGACTTCCTGTTTTACTACATTCTGCTACAAATTGAGCTTGCAGTGCAGTTTATTAAATGAAGCAAAATATA
>NW_025145280.1:0-1295 GCF_004010195.1 Chiloscyllium plagiosum | reverse complement strand
GATTGAGATTCAATCCCTGTCACTGACTGATTGACAATTCCTGTCACCATCTGAGATACAATTCCTGTCACTGATTGAGATTCAATCCCTGTCACTGACTGAGGTTCAGTCCCCGACACTGACTGAGATTCGATCCCTGTCACTGACTGATATTCACTCCCTATCACTGACTGAGATCCAAAGCCTGTCACTAACTGATTGTCAATCCCTGTCACTGACTGAGGGTTAAACCCTGTCACTGACTGAGTTTCAATCCTTGTCACTGACTGTGATTCAATCCCTGTCACCATCTGAGATTCAATTGCTGTCACTGATTGAGATACAATCCCTGTCACTGAATGAGATTCAATCCCTGTTACTGAATGAGATTCAATCCCTGTTACTGAATGAGGTTCAATCCCTGTCACTGACTGAGATTCAATCCTTGTCACTGACTGAGATTCAATCAGTGTCACTGACCGAGATTCATTTCCTATCACCGATTGAGATTCAATTCCTGTCACTGACTGAGATTCAATCCCTCTCACTGACTGAGGTTCAATCCCTGTCACTCACTGAGATTAAATTCCTGTCGCTGACTGAGATTCAATTCCTGTCACTGACTGAGATTCAATCCCTGTCGCTGACTGAGATTCAATTAATGTCACTGACTGAGATTCATTCCCTGTCACTAACTGCGGTCCAATTCCTGTCACTGACTGAGATTCAATTCCTGTCACTGACTGAGATTCAATCCCTGTCACTGTCTGAGATTCAATCCCTGTCACTGAATGACTGTCAATCACTGTCACTGTCTGAGGGTCAATCCTTGTTGCTGACAGAGATTCAATCCTTGTCACTGACTGAGATTCAATCTCTGTTACTGACTGAGATTCAATCCCTGTTACTGATTGAGGTTCAATCCCTATCACTGACTGAGATTCAATCCCTGTCACTGACTGAGATTCAATCAATGTCACTGACTGAGATTCATTTCCTATCACTGATTGAGATTCAATCCCTGTAACTGACTGCGATTCAATCTCTGTTACTGAATGAGATTCAATCTCTGTTACTGACTGAGGTTTATCCCTGTCACTGCCTGAATCTCTATCCCTGTCACTGACTGAGATTCAATTCCTGTCACTGACTGAGATTCATTTCCTTTCACTGACTGAGATTCAATCCCTGTCACTGGCTGAGGTTCTATCCCTGTCACTGACTGAGATTCATTTCCTATCACTGACTGAGATTCAATCCCTGTCACTGTCTGAGGTTCAATTCCTGTCACTGACTGAGATCAAATTCCTGTCGCT
>NW_025145279.1:0-1295 GCF_004010195.1 Chiloscyllium plagiosum | reverse complement strand
CATGATCATTATCCCTGATCAAGCCTTGCCATTCTGATTGGGTTTCAATTTTTTCTTTCCCTATTTTCTCCAGTAGTTTTCCGAACAGTGATCTAATATTTGTTTGTCTATAGTTCCCTGGTCTATCTCTCCCATCATTACTGTAAAGTGGAATCGCATTAGCTGTTCCCCAGACCTCTGGCACCTCCCCATGGTGGGATTCTAAATAAATTTGTCAGTCAGGGTCTTTCCTCCCTTGACTCCAACAGCAGCCTGTGTTACAATTCATTCAGACCTGGCAATCAGTCCAATTTTCTACCAGCCAAAGCCTCAAATTCCTGCTCGCATTTTACATCAATCTGCTCAAGAGCTTCCCCATCCATCTTCTCGAATTCTCTACCTGCCTCCTTCTTCTCCCAAGTAAAACAGATGTGAAGCTCTCATGTCTCCATCTCTCAATGTTCTCCAGCTTCACACACAGATAGCCCCCTAGGTTTCTAATGGACACGGACTGTTCACCGATCATTCTGTTCTACTTGTTGTCTGGGGAGACTATCATGGGATTCTCCCTAATTGCACGTGCTTGCAGTTTCCATGTCCCTCTGTTATTCAGTCCCCTCTATGTTTCTAATTTTCTAAGATTCACGACGATCACCTCTCATTATTTGAAATACGAGATCACAGGCTGAGTTTCCCAGTCAGACAATCTTGCCACCTTAGGGATTAATCTGGAAAATGCCTTTTGCAGTTCCTCTGTACTCAGCATATTCTTTTTTTAGATAGCGACTCCACAGCAGTACAGAATACTCTCAGTTTTGTCTCAGCAACCTAATTTTACTTTCTGATTTGCATATGTTGTGCCCAATACCTTTCGCTTTATCTTGTGTTATGATATTAGTATGTGAGTTCTTTAAAAAATGCTCCTGAGTATCGAACTATACGATATCCATTGATTCCTCATGGCTGAAGACTACAAGAATCATCTTAAAACTATTACAAAAGATTGTTTGCCACTTATGGTTTTCCTTTCATCGATGCATTATCATACTCCCCAGTTTTGCCATTACATTCGATATATCTAGAAGCATGTTCTTTGTGATTGAGTCCAACAGACACCCGACTGCGGATGACAAGTTACTTGTCTGTAGTTCACCACTCTCGATATTCATCCTTTCTTAAACTGGCGGATAATATTTGTAACCGTCCCTTATCCCGATTGGCTACCTGCCTTTCAGGAATGTGTCAGAAAACAACGTGAAAATCCGTAATGCAATCAATATGATTATTGCTGCTTCCACTGAAATTTTTGTATGAAG
>NW_025145278.1:0-1295 GCF_004010195.1 Chiloscyllium plagiosum | reverse complement strand
GATAGCAAAGACGATTCTTGATAGGAGTGAGAGTGGCAAGGTAGTTGTTATGGGGGTTTTAACTTTCCAAATATTGACTGGGAACATTATAGTTTAAGTACTTTAGATAGGTCAGTTTTTGTCCAGTGGTGGATGGTTTTTTTTGGCACAGTATATAGACAAGCCAACAAGGGGTGAGGCCTCAATGGATTTGGTACTGGATAATGAACCTAGCCAGGTGTTAGATTTGGAGGTAAGTGAGCACTTTGGTGATAGTGACCACAATTCGGTGATGTTTACTTTAGCGATGGAAAGGGATAGGTATATACTGTAAGGCAAGAGTTATTGCGGGGGGAAAGACAATTATGATGCAATTAGGCAAGATTTAGGATGCATAAGATGGGGAAGGAAACTGCAACGGATGGGCACAATTGAAATGTGGAGCTTATTCAAGGAACAGCTACTGCGGGTCCTTGGTAAGTATGTACCGGTCAGGCAGGGGGAAGTCATCAAGCGAGGGAGCTGTGGTTTACTAAAGAAGTTGAAGCTCATGTCAAGAGGAAGAAGAAGGCTTATGTTAGGATGAGACGTGAAGTTTCAGTTAGGGCGCTTGAGAGTTATTTCTTATCTAGGAAAGACGTAAAGAGAGAGCTAAGAAGAGCCAGGAGGGGCCAGGAGAAGTCATTGGCAGATAAGATGTAGGTATATCAGGAATAAAAGAATAACTAGACAATTCAAGGATAATAATGGGAAATTGTGCATGGAATCAGGAAATAGAGGAAGTACTACATGATAATTTTTTATCAGTATCCACACTGGAAAAAGACAATGTTGTTAAGGAGAATACTGAGATACAGGTTATGAGATGAGATGGGATTGAAGTTCACAAAAAGGAGGTGTTCGCAATTCTGGGAAGTATGAAAATAGATAAGTCCCCTGATCCAGATGGGATTTATCCTCGGATTCTCTGGGATCCCCAGGAGGAGATTGCAGAGCCTTTGGCTTTGATCTTTGTTATAATTGTCTATAGGAATAGTGCCAGAGGACTGGAGAATAGAAAATGTTGTCCCCTTGTTCAAGAAGGGGAGTAGGGACAACCCTGGTAATTATAGACCACTGGGCCTTACCCCGGTTGTGGGTAAAATGTTGGAGAAGATAATAAGAAACAGGATTTATAATCATCTAGAAAGGAATAAATTGATTAGGGATAGTCAACACAATTTTCTGAAGGGTACGTTGTGCCTCACAAAGGGAGAAAGTGAATACTGCGGATGCTGCAGATCAGAGTTGAGAGTGTGGTGCTAGAAAAGCACAGC
>NW_025145277.1:0-1295 GCF_004010195.1 Chiloscyllium plagiosum | reverse complement strand
AACACCAGGCATTTCCTCAGACACTCTAACAAAACTTTGTGGTGGTTTTTCCACTTCCCTGGTTTGCCCGATACACCAGCCCATCTTCACACGTCACATTCGTCAACGTCGCTGTAGGGTGTGGACAAGCAATCGGATCTTCCTTCTTTAGGGCCACAATAGTTTAACATTTCGTATCCTACTGCATTCATTAGCAAGTGGTGTCGGCAGGTAAACAACTAGGTTCTTATTCAAAGCAGTATGAGTAAGACCAGTCCTACACCGAGTAGAATGATATGCGTCCAATACCCCCATCCTCCATAAGGGACGTGAGCCATCGGGAGCAGGAGTCATCTGCTCGTGGGGGCGGTCATATAGCTGCCTTCATATCATTTATTAAACCAGTAATATTTTGGGACTCATCAGAAACATTAATACAGAATGAGGAACCTAACGTTTTGCAGACGCCCCCTCTCTCGCCGGCAGGATGTCTTGTACTCATCGATTTTGTGTCACTGCTTCCTAACCACCATTAACTCAGTGTTAATGAGTGCTAGGCCTTCGTCCGTCTCATTTGCGAATACACCATATGGGAGGATGTTCTGCGAGTGTGTACCCATTCCAATGCAGAGGGATGCCCCTTCGAGTTCGGCAATTGCTGCCTTTTAGGGAGAACACTGTTGTGTTGGTGGACTGTATCGCGTTGTAGCAACACCCCTTTCTCCCCGGGAGAGTGGTGGTACCCTTTCTCGCCACCTGGCCAGTTTATACCTGCCATCCTGATTAGAATAGATTACTTACAGTGTGGAAACAGGCTTTTCGACCCAACAGGTCCACACAAACCAGCCGAAGCGCAACCCACCCATACATTTACCGAACACCTAACACTACGGGCAATTTAGCATGGCCCATTCACCCGACCTGCACATCTTGGTGACTGTGGGAGGAAACTCACGCAGACACAGGGAGAATGTGCAAACTGCACACTGTCAGTCGCCTGAGGCGGGAATTAAACCGGGGTCTCTGGCGCTGTGAGGCAGCAATGCTAACCACTGTGCCACCGTGCCGCTCATGGTCTGACCATTGATAAAGGAAAAAGCCATGTTTATGGTCGTATCATTTGCATATGTTGCTGTACAAGAATCATTGTTCAAATACAGCATCAAGGTACACTGGGAGGTACCCAAAATGAGTCTCCCCCGATTGGTGCAAATATACGTTTCTCCCCTGCAATCCACTGTCTGGAATGCTGTGGTCGGTAGCGTGTCAGGCGTGGGGCTGTGGTTATCCTGGAGTTCGGGTGGTGATACGAGATT